>NC_053437.1:42882060-43065571 GCF_007990345.1 Gossypium hirsutum
AGATATTTGGAAGATGTTGAAACAAGGTTGAACAGACCAAATAGGAATGCTAGACTCACGGACCATAACTTAGCCGACACTTATTTGTTCCAAAGTTTTGGAGAACCAATCGGCAAAGTTGAAATTGCAGAATTAGATCATTTATCCTGGGTACAAGCACATCGATATGTTCTATTTCACCACGAATCAATGGAACCTTTACGGAAGTAAGTTCTACAAATTTGATAAATATTTATCAAACTGAAAATTGTTTATCTTCTAACAAAGTGAACATTTTTTTAACATAGTGAGTATAAACAAATATTGAGATCTCGTTCGCGCTCCCAAAGAACACAACATCGAGATATCAATAAGTTGTTTACAGAATCTTTTTATGAAGGGTTAAGCCAAGCGGTATGCAGTTGGAGCTTCCGCTTACAAATAATAATGTTTTCTCATAACATTTTTTATTACTCAGTTTACTTTCCATTCAATAGGTTTGGAGTGGGAAGAACGTAAACAACGAAGTTAAATGGCTCTCCCAAGGTCCAAATCGAGTGGTTAAAAGATATAGTGCGTTCCTAATCAACGGATTCAGATTTCATACAAAATATCGCTAGAGGTTGAGGAGAACGCAAAATTGTGGAATAGTTGTTAATTCTGCAATTACAAGTTATGCTAGTGCTAGGGACAATAATCCTGTCGAGGGAAATGTGGAATATTTCGGACATCTTACTGACATAATTGAGTTGGATTACTACGGCAAATGGAAAGTTGTCTTATTTCGAGGTGATTGGGCTGATGTTAATACAACTCGTGGAATTAAGCAAGATCAATTTGGTTTTACAATGGTGAACTTTGACCGATTGATTCACACAGGACAACAACTGATAGATGAGCCGTATGTATTCTCATCTCAAGTCAAACAAGGTTTTTACTCAAAAGATCCAACTGATGAGGGTTGGTACGTTGTACTCCGTAACATCCCTAGAGACTTGTTTGACATGGGCAGTGGAAGTAGAGATAACATCGACGACAGATCACAAACTTTGCCCTTTCCAGAACAAAACTTAAACGATAATATCCCTAGTACTAGTGCACAATTTCAATGGGTTCGTCAGGATACGGATGAAGATATTTACGAATAATGATGTAGTATGATTTTACGATTGTTTAATTATATGTAATATCATAATTTAAATCTTGGTCTTATTATATATTTCAACTATTTTATATGTGTTGTTATTGTTGTAATTAGTTATTAAGTTTTCAACTATTTTATGTGTATTGCAGATAAAATGCCTAGAAGAAAAATTCTAAGGGGAAGCATTGTTCAAAATGATCCAAACTCGACAGAAACAAATAGTACTGAACAACAGACAGTAATTGGATCTTCGAATGTTCCGATTACACTTGAGGATCCTACAGAAGTTCAAAGTAATTTTACCTTTAATTTACATGCGTGTTGACTTATAATTGATTCATTTTTCAAATTCTTATATTATAATATACTATTTGTAGCTGAAAATGGTGGGACGCGTAGAGGTCGAGGACGTACGTTACTTAGAGAGTTGTACGAGTTAGATCCAATCGAGCGTGTCATAGTTGGACGAAACAGTTTTGGTCAGCCTATTGGATCAGAAGCTCGACTTTTAGCAAGATACATGGGAATTTTAGCACGAAATGCGAATATGTTGCCTATCAACTACGAGTCATGGCATCAAATGCCTGATAGCAACAAAAACCAAGCCCTCGATAATATTAAGGTAACAAAATGTTAATGTCATCTGTAATGCTTGGGAAATAGTTTCATTTATATTTACTTTATTAACTTGTGTTTTTGTAGGCGAGGTTTGCTTTAGAGGTCTCCGATGCTTATGTAAAGAAGGCATTGGGAAAATGATGGAGAGACAATAAAAGTACTTTGAAGAAAAATTATTATAAGACAAAAACAACCCTCGATGAGAAATTGCAAAATGTCCCGCCGGGTATGTTGAGGTACCAATGGGAAGATGCGGTTAGATTTTGGCATTCGAAGAAATGCGAGGTATGACATACTCCCAAACTATTGTAATTGTTTTGGTTTATAGTATTTACTATTTACGTACTAAAAATTTCATAACGTAGGATCGTGAACAAGTTGGAAAAAGTAGCAGGCAGAAACAAAAATTCATTCACACAGCCGGTTCGAGAAGTTTTGCATGTGTAGCTGAGGCGGAGGTATTTTTAATTTCTTAATATTGTCAAATATGTATAATTTTTCATTAAATAATATTTTTACTACTATACTGTAGGAACTGTCGTCCGGTCAAAAAGTTGGACGCCTTCAACTTTTTGAAATTACACATAGGAAGAAAGATGGATCTCTCATGACTCCTGAAGCTGGTGAAATAATGGTATGTTTACTTAATACGATTTGACTTGTTTTAGTTATTTATAGTGTTTATTTTCACATGGTTTAATTCATTGCTTGTAATGCGACTATTGTTATGTTGCATATGTTTTTTAATATGTATTGCGTTCCTAACTATGTGATTTATTTATTAGGAAAAACTAAAGGATAAAAAGGCGGAGTACGAAGCGATTGCTTCTAGTGATAGTTCTGTTCATCTTGAAGACATTGATAACCGGATTATTACTGAAGTTTTGGGTCCTGAAAGGTATGGTCGGGTTCGATTTCAAGGATCATTTATTAGCCCAACCCAATATTTTGGATCCAGCTCGCAGCAATACATGGCTTCGGGGAGTCAGGCTCAAGCTGAAGTTCAGAGGTTAAAAGACCAGATGGCTCAGATGCAAGCGGCTACAGTTGAGGTTCAAAGGAAATATGAAGAACTCCAGCTACAACTTAAAGCAGAGGCGGCAGTGAGGGAAGCAGCAGTTGCAGTGAGGGAAGCAGAGGCTGCAACGAGAGAAGCAGAGCAGAGCAAAAAGTACGACGAACTCCAATAGCAGCTTCAGACTATGATGAAGATGTTTCAGTCGCAACTTCCGCCGTCATAGTGTATTACATAAATATTTTTTATCATTTTAACATTTTACATTTTTGCAAAAATAATATGAATTCACTTTTATTTTTTGATATTAATATTATTTTATTCATTTAATTTGAAATATTATATAAATTTATTATTTTTGGCTGGTTTAGATCTGGTTGCATCTGATTTGTTGTTATAGGAGGGCTGAAAAAATGAAAAATTTAATATAAAAAAATCCCAAAAATAGTGGCGTTTTTGTATAAAAACGCCGCTAAAGATCATGTTCTTTAGCGACGCTTAGAAAAAACGCCGCTAAAGACCATGTTCTTTAGTGGTGCCTAGAAAAAAACGCCGTTAAAGTCCAAGTTCTTTAGCGGCGCTTAATAAAAAATGCCGCTAAAGACCTTGTTCTTTAGCGGCGCTTAATAAAAAATGCCGCTAAAGACCTTGTTCTTTAGAGGCGCTTAGATAAAAACGCCGTTAAAGATCATGCTCTTTAGCGGCGTTTATTATTAAGTGCCGCTAAAGAACATGGTTTTTAGCGGCGTTTTTGTTTGTAAACGCTGCAAACGTTTGCGACGTTTTCGTTAACGGCCTTTTTTGCGGCGCTTCCACAAGCGCCGCAAATACCTTTAGTGGCGTTAAAAAGTGCCGCTAAAGGCCTAAAAAAACGCCGCTAAAGAACTGTTCTGGTGTAGTGATGGTTTCTTTATACAATATTGGGTGTGGGGATGGGGCCACACAGTTTGAACCCATGTCAACTGGATTGTTGAGTCCAAATTCATATCTAAAGGCAAATTCGAGTAGTGCCAGAAGCAATGTTAAAACGAATTCCAATTGCTTTAGGCACAAGTAATGAAAAGTGCAAAAAAGTAAATAACATAATAGATGTTTATGCAATACGATTTTCCTACATCTACAAGGCCTTGCCCAAAGAGTATATTCACTATCTTAGCACGTCGTACAAGTGTTTCCAAGCTCTAACACTCACTAGTTTAGACTTCTCACTTTTGTATGATCTAAACATCTTGCCTCTAAATAGGACTTTAACCAGGTTACACACTTGATTAATACAAAATAATGCACTCACAAAAACGTTCCTCACTGAACAAAATAAAGTTCACTCAATCAGTACAAAACCCATATAAATTCTTACAATATATAAGGGAATGAGATTTGCTAACATAATAAATCTGTTACAATCAATTATCTCTCTAAATAAGATAAACAACACAAATAATATCTTCTAAACATAATAAGGTAGGACCTAAATCAACTGGATATCCTTCATTTAATGGCATAAATCGATCCAATCCATAAGTTAAAAGGATGATGATTACTTTGATCTAATTTAAACAAATCTCCAAGATCTCTTGTTAAGTGAAGTTTGGATATCAAAGATGGGCTAATAAAGATCTCAACCAATAAAAGAAAACACAGTCCAGACATATTTGTGTTGGTAATGCAAAAAATATTTTTAGAATATTTTCAGTTGCAGAAAATCATCTGACTGTTGCAAAAATATTTTCAGAATATTTTCGATTAAGGAAAATCCTTTGTAATTTTTGTAAATATGAGAAAAAGTAAAACGTGAAAAGAGCAATAGTGAAATTAGCCGCTTAGACACTAGTATCTTGTGGATTTGAACTACTACATAGTGAAATGAGTGATTCTTCTCTTTAACAAGTGAATGAATCTTGAACTTGTTAAGATAGGGGTTAACTCATGACAAACAACTAATCTCAAAACCAATTGATGTTTCGCGATAGATTAACAATTTTTAGCCAATGCACCTCGGGATGCTGGCTAGTTTGGGTGTATTGGCTTAAAACCCGTATTCGCTTAAGTTTACCACACCTGCTTAAAACCTGAACTACAAATTTACATCGATGAGGACTAATTTACTTCTAAGGTAGTGGTTCTTTCATGGCACAGTGATTGCTTTATTTATTTACACTCACTTTGGTTTTCTGTGAACGCTAACGACTTTGTTTTGCAGTAGCATATTGCCAACAATTTAGAAGTAAATTATACTACTGTTTAAACATGAGAATCATTTTTGTTTCTCGATGCTAGAACCAATAAATGCTCTTACAGGTAATCAGTTTGAGGGAAACTGAGTAATGCAAGAGTGTGCCTAAGTAGCGTTGGAGTACGTGCAAGCTCCATCTGTGTTAGCTAGTGGGTCATTGCAATCAAGATGGGATTGAAAGGATCCTTAAGTTTGTGTTGGTTGGAGGTCTCTTGAGTTTGAATGAGTCCAAAGACCCTTGAGTTTGAGTTGGTTAGAGGAGCATGAGTAGACCGCTGTATACTTGTGTTTGGGATAGGGCTTACGATACTCTTATCCATGATAAGCTACTAATACATGAGATTTGTAGAGCTAGTCCAAGTATCACCGAGTTTTCAACCAAAGTAAACTGAATGATTATCGAGTTTGAGAGCTAGAACAAGAGAACTAGTGGGGGATGTCTTGTTCAAACAACCTATGAGTTTGCGTGAATGAGCATTAAAGTTTGAAATTGATATTGAAATCGACCTATTTTGGTGATGCCACATGTGTTGTGGTTGGCCAAGATGGCCACACCCAATGGGGTGACTATGGAGGGGCTGGGAAGGCCTAAATTGAGAAATTTTGTGTTTGTGTTGCAAGGGATGGTGGGCATAAACCACATCAGAGGGACACATCCAACGAGATGCCGCAAGAGTGCGGTGGTGCCACATTCAAGAGGATGTTTTTATTATTATCAAAGACATGGGAATATTCAGTCGACAAAAAATCATACCATTAAGGGTTCCCCAATGTTGTAACATGATGATTATGTGTTCTGGCATTGAACTTGAGTGTTCGGTGTAGGAATGGGAATAGGCAAGACTACACCAACAATTGAGATGAGATCAAGTTCGAGTCTATGTCCGATGCGTGTTGAATGGATCATAACCTTAGACCTTGAAGGCCCAAGATCAACTTGAGACTGAAATGTCAACTCGATACGATAAGGTTACTAAAAGTGTGGCTTCATGTCGATGAGGGCATCAACATAGTAAGTGGGGGAGTGTAATGGTCCGCAATTATGGTAGTTATCAAGGTTGAACTTTACCCAAATTATCTGAGTGAAATTAAAGTACAATGACTTGAGAAGTTGAAATTTTTGGGATACCATGCAGTCCTAGAGGGTGCTACAATATAAATAGGGTAACTGATCAAGTTAGCTTTACAAGTGAGTATGTCTTCACTTTGGGTGGAGCAATTATTTATTGGAAGTTTGCTAAACGGACGTGTATTGCTCGCTCTATGATGGAATCAAGGTTTATAACTCTTGAATGAGTCGTGCAAGAGGTCGAATGGTTTAGGAATCTACTTGCAAAAATTTCTTCATGGGAGAATGGAGTACTTGCTTTGGAGTGCCTGAGGTTTGAAAGGAACCTAGCTGATTCATTAACCAAAAGGTTAAGTAGGAAAATGGTTCTTGATTCTTCGAGGGGGATAGGTCTTAAAGTCAGTGGTTGAGGAATTCATGGTAGATACCCAACTTAGTTCTCTAAGTTTAATGTGGTCAAACGAAACCATGGAAAGACTCGTAGTGTACATTCTACCTATCTCTATGACGAACGATGTACATGCATAAGGTTGAGTTCTCACTCTTAATGAATTCATATTATAGGATTTGAATGGTCCTATTGAGACGAACTTGACGAATTCTCCAACAAGCGAGGTTTAGTTTATTACTCTTAATGAGTTCATATCCCAGAGTTTAGGTGGTCCTATTGAGACAAACTTGATGAATTCACCGAACTTAAATTTGGGAGGATAAATGCTCTTAATGATTTCATAGTCCTTACTTGGCAGGTCTATATTGAGATAGATTTAACGAAATCACCGACGAAACTGTAAAGAACTAGCCACCTTCAATGAAAGACATTGGACAATATTTCTAGAGCATTTACCAGCATCCTGAGGTGTATTGGCTAAAACTTGTTAATCTATCATGAAACATCAATTGGTTTTGAGCTTAGTTGTGTGTCATGAGTTAACCCCTATCCTAACAAGTTTAAGAGTCATTCACTTCTTAAAAAGAAGAATCACTTATTTCATTATGTACTAGTTCAAATCCACAATACATTAGTTCTTAAGCGACTCATTTCGCTATTTCTCTTCTCACGTTTTACCTTTTCTGATGTTTATAAAAATTTCCAATTCTTTTGCATAAGTGAGGGATTGTTGGTAATGCAAAAAAAAATATTTTCAGAATATTTTCAGTTGTGGAAAATCCTCTGATTGTTGCAGAAAATATTTTCAGAATAATTTCAGTAAAGGAAAATCCTTTGCTATTTTTGGAAAATAACACGCTATTTTACCATTTTCCCTACAAAAAATGTATAAATAGGAGGTCATTCTCCTCAATTTTCACAGAACACAACAAGAGAAAAACAATTTCTCTCTATTCCCTAAATTCTGATGTTTTGTTAAATTACACGAGTAAAGTTCTGTCTAGGAGATTGAGTTTTAAGCGGGATGATCTGTGGCCCATCGATCGCACTCCGCCTCACGCTTTGTGAACGTGGCGGAGGAGATTTCAAATAACGGTTGAGGACAAGCAAATGATTGAATAAAATACTAAGTTCAGTGGCTGCAAGTGAGATAGGTCAAGTGTAATATATTTGTACAACGAGGTATAAAAGTGCTCCTAGGATCGAACCTAAGAGAGTTAGAGATTGAATAATTTCTACGTACGAGCATGTAAAATAAAGAGTCTAATAAACTAATTGCTGAAAATTATATTACAGAAAATCATAAAGTAAAAAAGAATTAAACTAATCTACGATCTAACTACTAAGGACTAAATTACAAAACATGCAGAATTATGAAATTAACAAATAGACAACAAACGGTGGTTGATTGATCTTAGTGTGGTTCACTCATCTTCGAATTGGGGATCCAAATCGCTTAAACTCCTAAAATGGTGTCATATTACCTCTCGGTCTCAATTTTACCAACTTAGACAAATTAATTCAGTTTATCTTTCGATCTCATTGGTTAATCTAGGACTAATGAATCAATGCTCAACAAGATCTCCTCTCGGTCTCACTTGCCTAAATCTTCCCTTAGGGTCGTCAATCCTAAGTTTTTAGGTTCATTCAAATTAGTCCAATTTATTACGATTTGGTCCGTCATCCAAAAATCAACTCACCACATCTTCATGAACTAAAACGTTTAAATGTTTAGTTACTCATGTTAAAAAGAAAGCTAATGAACATAAAAGTGCATAACTTGAAAGCCAATAAAGAAAATCTTAAGAAAAATGTAAAAGTTTGGGCTTTTATACAATAAAACTTAAAGGAAATGTAAAGAGTAGCATACAACATAAAAATCTAAAGCAAGAAACATAAAAGGAACAAGCTTTAACATATTAAACTTAGGAGAAACTGAAATACATTAACTAAAATTAAAAATGTCATTACAAGAAGGTACAGGGACTGAAAGTGTAAAGCTACAATATTAACTAACTTAACTAACCATAAGAACACTAAGAATAAAAAGAAAAGTTACAGGAAAATATAAATCTATAGGTACAAAGATGGAACTAAGAAACCCTAGAAGAAGAGGAAGAAAAATTAAGAGAAAAAGAAAAGAAACCCTAAGGTAACACTACTCTAACGTGGCCTTCCTTGTATCAACTAAATTTTGGCTAATTTAAGCAGTTGTGTTTCGCTTGGGCCAAGATTATCCTTTTGTGCCATTTTTTGTCCCCTCATGATGTGGATATTGCGATTCCCATGGGATGGATGTTGTGACATCATAGATAGTTTTGAAATGAGGGTTGCCAAAGCATTTGGATATCGTGATATCCACCCTAAGGTATCGCAATTTCACTATGTGTGGCCTCCATCCTTAGGGCCTATTAGAGGTATTGCAATTCAAAAGGTATGATACTGTGATACCCTATCCTTTGGTGATGTTCACACTCAATTCCGGCCTCTAACGTATCCTTACAACATTCAATCATATGTCAGGGCCCCCAATGGCAGTATTGACCAATTTGGGTCTCAAAAACAAGAAAAAAATGAGGCATTTGCACTTTTTAACTTAAAACCTAAAAACTACGAAAAACTATAAAAAAATATGCTACTTTGCTAAAAAAAAGCTCTTCAAGTGTAACAGGAACGCTTAATTTTCCATATAAAATTACGACAGATCAAACTCTCCCACACTTAACTCTTTTCTTGTCCTCAAGCAAACACACCAAACATGCAAAAAAACAAGAAGACCCTTGAACTAGATTAGACAATTAAGTCACATAATGGTAAAATATCGAACTCGTACGAGAACTACCTTACATGCAACTTAAGAGTGATATCTAGTTAATACGGTTATTCCTAATGCAAAAAAAAGTTCAATAAGATAAAATATCAATAGATATAGAGGCAATGAAAATGAATGTATGTACAAGTGTTATCCTTAAAAATAAATTATGTGGATCGCTCATTTTAAAAAGAATTGGTCATATTCATTCAAACAAATGCAAGCAATTGATGAATTATTGTGTTAGTGAATTATTGGGGTCCTAAAAGTCTTCTAGGCTTGTAACGTTCTGAGGCTTAAGACGGTTCAGAGTTCAAACAACAGCCATTCAAAATGGGTTCAAGCACTAGAAGCGATTAAGCACATGGAATTGCTCCCAACTCACCCCTAACTTATTTACAAACTCACCTCCTTATTTCTCCTTCCCTCACCTTTTTTATATATACGTATTCAATACATACTATATCTCATAATCTCTTCATTTTCTCGAATGTCCATGGCCTGACGTCCATGTCCATGGCCTGACGTCCATGATATAGTGCATTTTAAAGATTGGGATAGAGAATGATTGAGTACTAGACTCGTTTAGGCTCAAGGCTTTGATATTAATGTTACAAGGAAAGGGTACTTAAGGCTCAACAATGTGGGAACTAAAGGTACATAGCAAAAGGTAAGCATTTAGGCCTAGGTAGTTCAAAAAATGCTTAAGGTCTTTCTCGAATTATTCACAAAACACAAATTCTATTAAGCATACATCTATTCTAATGAACAATTAACAATTCAAATTATTTATCTACAAGGATCTATACACTTCATTCATCCAAAACACTTTATACATTTTTGTTTAAGGCTTCTAATATACTATACAAATTAACTATGTGAACTAATTAGTCTAAAATTAAGAGTATCAAGTTATCTAATGTCATTCAAATTTACAAGCTTGGCAATTCAACATACTTATTCAATATTTAATACTAATGTCTTATTGCCTAATTATAGTCCAAGCACCATGCAAATACACAAAACAAAAACAAGAAATGAAAAATATTTTTGGAATTTTTGAAAAAGGCCTAAAAATGAAATAAACACACAAAACAATAAAAATAAAACATATGAAAATATGTGTATCCCCCCACACTTAGACTACACATTGTTTTCAATGTGTGCCTAAAAAAGGATAGAAGGTTACCAGACTTCCCTAAAATGAGCGTCAGGCTAGCTTGGGTGTCCACCTCCTCGTCAAAGCTCACAATTGCCATGTAGTCTTTCAAGGTAATTTGTTGCACATAAAACAAACACAAACCAAAAACACACAAACAAACAAAATACGAAAGATAAAAACAACAAAAACAAGTCCAAAATTAATGTAGTTTATATAGTTTACATGATGCACAAATAAAAATAAAAAATGTGAAAACATGTAACTAATCCTGAGCATCCCTGGGACTCTCACTCGATCTTGCTATTTCTTTGACTTTTCCCTTGACGATCGACCTTTTGTAAGATAATTTGAGTTGGTCGCTTAGTTTACGGATGATGGAGGCCCCCGTGGATGGTTGTGCGAGCACGAACATATCTTATAGATCATCGTGATAGGGCTCAAAGTTGTCATCCTTCGTAGCCTCGTCATCCTCCTCCTCTCCTGCTTCATATTCTTTCTATTCCTCCTAGGATACGTTTTCCTCAGATGAATCACTCAATTTGTCAGGCCATTGTATGCTTTCTGCCCCCTGACTCGCCATAAATGTGTCACACCCCAACATCAGCGGATCCGAGAAAAAGGGTAACTAGGCATGATGTTACCTATTTTAACTTTTCCCTTGAGCATCCCCAGGACTCTCACTTGATCTTGTTATTCCTTTGAATTTGCCCTTGACGATCGACCTTTTATAAGACAGTCTGAGCTGATCGCTCAGTTTACGAATGACAGGGGCCCCCGTGGATGGTTGTGCGAGCGCAAACACATCTTATATATAATCGTGATAGGGCTTGAAGTCGTCTTCTTCCGTAGCCTCATCATCGTCCTTCTCTCTTACTTTGTCTTCTTTCTATTCCTCCTTGGCTACATTGCCCTCAGATAAATCACTTGATTTTTTAGGTCATTGTATGCTTTCTGCCCCCTGACTCGCCATAAATGTGTCACACCCCAACATCAATGGATCTGAGGAAAAAGGTAACTAGGCATGCATGTTACATGTTTTGGTGCATAATGGTAGCATAGTTCGCCATTTGACAGACTTCTGGCTAACTAGTTTGGCGCATAAAATAACCGCCTGTGGAAGTATCTAAGGATTTCATCTCAAGATATTCTTCAATTGAAGAAAGAGTATGACAAATGAAGAGTACGCATTAGATTTTTGGTTGAGTATTAAAGTGCTTACTAAGTATATGAGAAAGCTGTAATGTATTAAAGTGTCTTTAAGACCACGCTACATATGAGTTATGCTAGGGGTACGGTACACTCGATTTACTCGAAAACTATTCAAGTAAATCCTAGAATGAGATAGGTTAAGAGTAAACTAAATGGATTTGACTGGTCAAACAATATCATAAATAGTAGAAAGGGAACATTTCAGATGGTCATTCTTTTCTTCTTCTTTAGGATTGGAAGCTAAGATTTTTGGTTTGAATAGTGATTTTTTTCAATCTCCTGGTAAGTTCTATAACTCTGTATGTTGAGATTTTTGAAGAATAAAGATGTTATAAGGTGTAAGAACAGTAAAGTGTAAGTGAGAGGCCCTGCATGGGGGTTACATGAAATGGATATGTGGGTAACTTTCTGTAAATGGAGTTTTAATAGAAGTTCCATGATATTTTAAGTAGTTGTTGCTGGTTCAGGTAGGACTACTAGAAGAACTCCGAGCTGAAATAAAGGTGAGTCTTTATCATGACTCATGTATGGGCCAGACCTAGATAAAATTTTAGGCACATTTTTTAGGCTTGAGCCCAGCTCGACCAAAATATGGGCCTAAAAATTTGTCCAAGCCCAGCCTGAAAGAAAATTGCTAAGCTTGAGCCCGGCCCGGCCCAGCCCCATATTAAATTTTACAACACAAAAATAGCATATTTTAAAAAGAAAACAGCATATTAAAATTTAAAAAGTATATTTTATTAAAAATAAAAATAAATATTTAATATATAATTCGGGTCGGGCTTGGGCCAAAAAGTTTTACCTGAGGCCTGACCCGTTTTCTAAAAGGGCCTTATTTTTTTCCCAAAGCCATATTTCGAGCCTATATTTTTACCCGAACCCTCCCATTTTTTGAGCAGGCCGTTGGGCCGGGCTAGGTAGGCCAACCCATGATCACCTCTAATGTTAATTTACAATGGTTATTCGTATGTTGATTTTTTCTAAGATAATTGGTGAGGGCATGTGTGTGTGAAGTATCGTAAAGCTTCTGCATGTTTACAAATGAGATACATGATGTGCTACATGAATAAGATGATATGTGGCATGTATACATGTGAAATTAGGTATTGGAGAGTGTGAATTTGTTAGGAGTGTGAATGAAATCTAGGTAACTATGTTCTATGTCAAATGAGTAATGCATTCGTTTGTGTTGCTTCTGGTAAGACATATAAATTTCTAACCGGACAGGCAGATTATTGTGAAAATGGAGATTTATTGTTTAGCCTCCGGTGGGATAGCTATAATGCTAACAAGACTGATAGATCATGAAATAAATCTGTGAAATGTCCATGGCCATGACACTTTCTGGAAAAATCAATACGATAAGATCTATTCTATGGGTCCTTTGTGGGGTATTTTGTAACGCCCTCGAGGTGAAATCTGGTTAACCGCCTTTGTGGCAAGATTTCAGTAAACTTTGAGACTTCTCTTCTAGTTGAGATTTTGGTAGGGATCTGGGTAAGTTTGAAGATACCCCTGTTTGGATAACCTTGAGGTGAAATTTGAAATTGCCTTAGGGGTATTTCCTGAAAGAGTCATCAGTAGTGTTTCTAAAGAGCGAATCTGCCATAGTAGCTCATCAGTATACAGAACTTGGCGTATTCATAATTATGGCTGGTCTGATTATTTGTAGGACCTGAGTTGTTTATGCTATGTATGGAGGTTATCTAAACTTTATGGTATTTTCCAAATTTGAATATTTTCATGCTATGTATAAAGGTTATCTGGAATCTAAGTTGTTCGCCAAACCTGGGTGTCCTTATGATATGTAGCATGGTTTTCTAGGATTCCCTAAGATGATTGGGAATGTTTCATCCATTAGAATGAGATGTGGTCTGATATGATTTAAGATATGAGAATCTGTCAAATTCAGTATGAGAATCTGCCAAAAGTAGGACCCGTATGAAATTCACTTAAAAAGATTAATTCGTATAAGTATCCACCAAGAATAATATCAGAGAGTACACCATCCTGGGTGAAGTGTTCAGCATTTGTCTATGTGAGAATTTGTTAAAAGTAGATTCTGTATGAATATCCTTTTGAGGAATACATCTATTTTTGAAAAGGAAATGAGATCTGTATTGAGTGATATAATCTATAATCTGCCTAATGAGTGAATTGTGTATATGGTGGTCAAGTATGGAAGTTGGAGTATATGTAAGTGCTCGATATTAGAAAAGTATTCGCCAAAGATTGAAAGGAAATCCAAAATATTCAAGTTAAGGAAATCAACAATAAACATTCAAAGGTAAACTAGATTAAATTTCACTAAGTTCCTTTGAACTTACAAGCACATGTTTGTGATGCAGGTTCTGATTAAAGAATTGGTACGCTAAGAGGGAGCAAGCTAAAAATGAGCCAGGGTGGCTGTTCGAATTGTGATATAATGCTTATAGAGGACACCTCAAAAATTTGGCCATGAAAAGTTTATTTTTAACAAAGTTTTAAGTTGTAACGTCATATGCTGCTTTTGAATATCTACTGTAATTATTAGACATTCTCTTTCATTCATCTTTTGTTTTAAAAATAGTAAATAAATGAATAAAAAGTGTAACACCCTAAAAATTAGGAGGTTAGAATTTATAAAATCATCATGAATTGAGTATTGGTATTAGTGGTTAAGAGCTTAGTAAAACCCATAAAAACCAAGATTCAAGCCCCACTCTTTGAAGTTTTCCTCTTTATTTTTCAACAACTAAGGATCAAGACTAAACTAGTATAAGACATAAATGCAGTAGAAAATGACCAAGAAATGGGAAATAGCCCAATGGACAAGCATCACTCCATCCTCCCAAGTGTTCCAAGTTTTATCCACGCCAATTCCCTTCCTTTTGTTTTAAATTTCAGCAGGAAGATTTATTTTCAAAAACAACCCTATAAAATTGCTTAATCTTGGCATTTGTCCCCTTTCATAATCATAATAGGATTTTGGTTATCTTTTAACCCCTAATTAAGAATTTGTTTTTCTCTCCTTAAATACATCTTTTTCTATTATTTTCCCACATTTCCTTTTCATAAAATTTTTATCATCTTTTGCTGGAAATTTTATATTTGAATCCCAAGCCAGAAATCAACCCCATCCAATCTGTTTTTATGTGTTGATTTAGCGTAACTCCATCAATTCCATTCTATCGTACCAAGATCGGTAAGCAATCTCGTTCCTAATTTTATAGATCTCTAAAAATCTGTAAAAACATTGTTCTTAATAATTTTATTAAAAACAATTCTGAATATTTAATGGGTTTTTCCAAAGTCTTGATTAAACTCGTTAAATCTTGAAAGTAGATACTACTTCTTGCGTTTTGTCAATCGGAAGACCCGTGTAGGTGACCTGGATCAGATTTGGAGGTAAGAATCATCGTATAAGACCCCAAAAGCTAGGTGTGTGTTCTTTTACGAGAAAATCAAGGCAAAATCGAACTAGACCAAACCTGACGGTCTGCCACACGGGTGTATGAGCTACCTGTATGGACCACATGGTCCATCACACGGCCTGAGCCGTTCCACACAGTTTGACCACACAACCATGTGTCCTTTGTTTCTTAAATTTTTACAGCTTTGGCCAGAATTTCATGTCTTGTGTAGATTAACCCCTAAATGGTTCCCGAACTATTTTTAGTGTTTTATTTATGCAATAGGTCCCTGATAGTATGAGTTATAATAGAATCTATGATTTTATGGTCTGAATTCATATGATATTTATATATGTTGGCACGAATTGTGAACAACCCTAATTTCTAATGTACTATGTTTGTGATGGTACGTATAAGATACCTTACATCGTTAAACCGATCACATATTAATTACTACCAATTTGTACTGTTCTAAGCATATTGGTTGCTACAGTATTGTTTTGATTAAAAATGTATTAAATGCCTCTATACTGAATTGTGAAATCTGTGTGTAAATGCCTCAAAAGTTTCTGTTACATCGCATGATATATGAATGTTATATGATTCTTGTTAAAGTGAAATTGATAAATTGATAGTGATAATAGTGTTATCACCCCGTGATGAACATGGTAAGCATATTAAGCGTTAGTGACAAACTAAGTGCATGTTACACATGGTAAGCATGACATATTTCATAGCATCAGGTGGGATATGTATGGAGGAAGATTTTTTTTTGTGTTCCCACAGCCCAGTGGTAGTTTGTGTAATCTGCAAACATGTTGTGCACTCACAACAAGTGAAAGTAACTGCAAATGGTTTTATCTGAAAATATTAGTGGTTTATCCAAATTGTTTTTAAACAAAATGGCAATTTATCTGCAAATCAATGGTGGGTTGTCCATAATCTAGAGTGATAAGGTAGATGAGTTTTGGGGAACTCATAAGTATGGTGTGTAGTGGAGTTGAGTAGGATCTTTTCTATTAAACCGAAAAGGCATTGCATTCATGAGCATTTGCTTACTAATCTGTGAATGATGATATAATGAAATGAAGTGTTTTATGTGAAAATTCGTTAATATGAAATGCTTTGTGATTGTGTTTATTCTCAAAATTGTTAATGTGCTTTGTCTACTGTATTGTTTCAATTTTCCTTGCGATGGAACTCATACTGAGCTTTCATAGCTTACCACCCCTTATTTTATTTCTTTTCAGATAACTTATAAAGTTAGGATGCGGACTCGACATTTGGAGAACTTGGCTCAGAATATTGATTTCTATATAAAAGTATTTTAGACTGATTATTTTATAATTCTGGTTATTTGAAACTAAATTATTATTGTGGCATGAGACTTAATTTACGATTTTTACTTAGGCATGCATGACATTTAAATCATTTAGGCTATTAGAATATGAATTTTTATTTAATTATGTATGAAGCATGTTTTTTATTAAAATTACATTAATATCACTTTTCCGCGTCTAAATCATAAATGTGTTTTGTTAAGAAATTAATTTAGATTTTCAACCAAGTTTTCAATAGTAAACATTGTTATAAAGAAGATGTTAAAATTAATCATTTTTTTAACTCCTAAGTTTTTCTGAAAAGAGACTAAACATCCTTCTAAAATAAACAAATATTTTTAATTAACTATTTTTAAAACTTCAATAATTCTCCTAGGTCATCTAGGTGGCCAATATAATCTCCTGAATTCAGGTCTAACGTCTAGGTCGAGTTCGGGACGTTATAAGAAGCATGTTTTATTCGGCTTTATGCTTGTGGTAAAATTTTTGTTAAGTGTTTAAGTTTTGTAACAGTTAATATCCAGTTCCGGTAATTTGAGTCGGGTATAGGGTGTTACAAAATGTGCCCATGAATGGATTCATTGCCTCCAGAAGTCTAGTGTTGTAGCGCGCATCTCGACCTAACCTACGTAGCTATTGTGTAGGTTTATAATTCTTCTTTGTGGCGCTTTTCTTATTTACCACTATAAGCACTTCCATTTGTGTTTTGTCCTTAGGTTCCATTCTTGGATTTGCTTTCTTTGTAGTTCTTGAAACTGTCGGAGCATGCTGTCTCCTATTATGCTTTGTGTGGGGTGGTGGAATTTCTCGGTTGGATCCATATCCACCCCAATCGATGACATAGGCCTGTGATTAGGTATAGAAAATAGATTCCAACTTTTACCCCCCAGCATGCACTTTTTGATTTCCTTAATGATCCATTACCCATAAGACAATCACTTTTTCTTCAAAATAAAGTACAACGAGGCAGCTCGAAACACATTTACAGTGTTAGTCTTAAGGAGTGGGCTAATATATGTTCAAATAAACTACATCCATAATTTTGCAACCAGGAACATTATAGCTTGTTTAAAAAAAAGGTGATTCTTATACCCCTCATGCTTCCACTCTTCCCCGACCTTCACTTAAATACGCTAAAATGGCGTCCATATTGATGTTGTTAAATTTGTCGAGGTCCAAAGTGGACAACTAGGGACACCATAATAGTCACTAATTGCGTGTGGGGAGATGTCAACCTTCTTGTTCCGAACAAACACCTTATGTTTTTCAAAAAAATTCAAATTGGAGTAGAACTCTAAAATGACCGGTATAACAGTTGGTGTTGTTGGGACCAAGGCGAAGTTCATCTAACGATGAAAGCAAACAAGATCCCATACTTCCTCGCAATACGATGTGGAGGGGTCGAAGCCTCTTTCAAGGATAAATGTTTGTCCTTGAATAGATAACAAAAAGCCTTCGACCTCTTTTGATTTAAATTTAACCAAAACATACTCCAACAATGGAGGTGGTTCGAGTTGGGATCTTGATCACTTTCTCGTTCGTGGAGGCATGGTTATTATCTTTTAAACTAAAACTAACTATCAAATATCTCTAAGCAGCAAACCACAATAATTAACACAAACGGTAAAGTAAATAAGAAAAATAACTATTGCAAAGAAAATAGAAAAAAGAAAATTTTAACCGTATTGTGTTTGATAGGATGGTTGGTTGTCTCTAGAAAGTATCGTGATTCCCAAGGCTTAAGATAAGAACACTTGCAAAGAACAAGCAAAATGCAAAAAAAGTAAAAATAGACCAAAATTGAAATGAAAATAAGTGATGATTTGAAAGAAATTTGAGAGAAATAAGAGAGGAGGAGAGTGTTTTGGGGTTTTAGGGATTTGAATTTAGGGAAATTCAGGGAGAATAAGGATTTAAAGGGGTGTTTAGAGGCCTAAAAAGCCTAAAAAACACACAGATTGCGATGCCCTAACTGGGTACCTAGGGTGGGTATCATAATATCTAGGGTGGATGTCGTGATATACCCTGTTTTTAGACCTTTCATATTTCAATTCTATCTAAGGTATGGTGATACCGAGGGCTCGATATCACGATACCCCTATGCATACACCAAATTTTTTCTCTTAAAATTCTAGGGGTATGTAGGGCTCGATATCGCGGTACCTAATAGATTTTTGGTCCCACTATGAAACTGTCCATGAAATCTTGGTATCCCCATTGGATATCACGATTTCACTGAATAGGACCCTAAAATACTTACAAAATCATCAAATTCCCTCCCAATAAACACAAATCTATCTTACCAAGTCCGAAATTAAATCAACCCAAATTAAAATCCTAATCTAGCTGCAGAAAACATGAGGAGTCTATGCTCAATAATTTAATTATTTACAAACTCAAGTTTTGTTGCCACATACGAAAATTAAAAAATGCAACTCGAGGTAATCGGTTACACCCCCGAAATGATGCTTCGTTGGTGTCCTCGACACTTGGAGATGCCTTTTGTTCAATATGCGACTGAGGCCTCTTGAGAATCGTAATGTCTTCCTCATTCGTTTTCTCCACCGGATTCTCTTGTGTTTCGACTGCACACTTGAAAAACTAAACCATTCCATAAAAGTTACAAATTCACTAGCAAGACAGGGTTTCATCTTAACCACTTGTCACTTATATCCTCGAAATGGCAACACTTCCTTAGCACTAGACTCAGGCTCTACACATTTGAAAATTTTGGTCTCCCGCTCAATGTTCATATGTCTATAATGACTCTAGATGTGGCCAAGAAAAGTCTCTCTGAGAGGATAAGATTTTCAAGATCCTTATCGAAGTCCAGCATGATGAAGTCAATGGGGAAAATAAATTGCCTAACTCTTACTAACATGTCCTCAAGGAGTCCCTTAGGACATACCAAATATCGATAGGCTAATTACAAGGTTATCGTTGTTTCCCTAAGCTCCCATAGACTTAACCTCTTATATATTGACAATGACATGAAGTTAATGCTTGCTCCTAAATTACACAAGGTTTTCCTAAAACTTACTCCTCCTATCTTTATTGGGATGGTGAAACTACTGGGGTCCTTAAGCTTTGGGGGAACTCTCATAGACACTATTGCAATGCATTCCTTATTAAGATCTATTTACTCTCCTCTCTATATTTTTCCCTACAAGACATGACATTCCTAAGAAACTTGGCATATTAGGGAATCTTCTCAAGGAGCTCTAGTAATGGGAGGTTTGCATTCAAGGTCTTGAACATATTGAGGAATTGCAAGAACTCCCCACTCTTTCTTCTTCTTCCCTAGACGTGAAGGAAAAGGTATAGGTGTAAGGCTTGGTGGTGGTGGTAAAACGACTCTATCCTCTGGTTCATCTCGTACGGGTTCACTTTCGATTTAAACTTTCTCTCCTAACCCATCGCCAACACTAGGAGTGCGAGTGTTTACTTCCTTCTCTCTCACTTCTCCCCACTAACCGGTCGGATAGGTTCTTTTACCACATCCCCTGACCTGAGAGTGATTGCTTTGGCTTGCTCTGTGACAGCCCAAAATTGACCCTAGTCGGGAAGTGGTTTCGGGACCACAAAACCGAGTCATAAAAATAATTGATTTCCATATTCTATGCTTATTATGTGTGTACATGAGTATGTGGAAGTTTCATTCTCCAATTTTGCCAATTGCATGAGAAATTATTAAATAGGGATTGATATGAGACATGGTGAAAATATGATAGGCTAATTTAAAATGGTCTATTAATGCATGTTGTGAAAATGATGGGTTTGCATGTCAAATTACCCAAAATTTGAGCTAGTGGTTGGCCATGCTATGGGTGGAAACATGTTGGGAACATGTTGGCCTAGTGAGGTATGTAGGAAAAAAATAAAATAAGGGGCATGGGCATAAAATAATGAAAAGGAGTATGATGAATACAAAAAAAAATGTGTGTAGTTGTTTCCCCCCCATTGCCGTGAGCTAAAGAAAAGAAAGGAGAAAATTTTTGTTCATCCTTTCTCATCTTCATTTAGCCGAAACTAGAAGGAAAAAAAACAAAGAAAAAAAAATGCTCATCCTTTGGTTCATCCCTGGCCAAAAATTTTAAGGAGGAAGGAAGAAGAAAGGTTGAAGAGGTTCGGCCATGCATGTAGCTAGGCTAAGGTATGTTTGATGATGTTCCTTGAGATGCATGCATGTTTTAGTTGTTAGCTTGAGTTCTACCTAGCCCATGGCCTAAATCTTGCTATGTGATGGAAATGACACTCGGCCATGGATGCATCATTCTTGGTTGATGTTTGATGTTGTGGTGATGAGGCATGAGGATGAGTTAAGATTCGGCCTAGGTGGAGTTTGTGTTAATGCCATTGCATGCTAAATATGAAGCTTGTTAATGATGCATGTGATGGTGGCTTGATGATTCATGAACCTCCTTTTTAGCATTTTTGAGTGAGCACATATGTGCATTGGTTGCTAAATGGAGAAGAATCGGCTAGCAAGTTGTGTGCTAAGGCCGAATATAACTTTTGCATGTTAATGAGCAATGCATGTGTTAAATTGATGGAAAGGGAGAGGATGCTTTACTAGTGTGTATATGTGTGTATTAGCCAAGTTTTGAACTTGAAACAAAAGGGTGTTTAGTCAATACAAGTGACTATACTTGTAGAATGTATTAAGTGTTGAAATCGGCCCCAAAATAGACATGCATATTCGGCCAAGGGGGAAAAATTAGCTAAAATGTTGAGTTTGATTCATGATTCCGTACATATGTGACTTTAATGTCTAATGTATAAATATGGGCTAAGTGCCTTGTGTTCCTCTTTTCGATGCTCAAATGATTAAATCAATTTATTTGTTTAATTAAGCTCAAGAGCAAAGGGGAACTAAATCCGATAAAGGGAAGGAAAAAGTGGTCGAATAGCTATCGGAATCGTTCGACAACACCCGAGGTAAGTTCTTGAGTAAAAGAGCTTAAATTATGATGTGATTAGATCATGTTTTGAGCAAATTAAAATCATGCTCTTTGTGTGGCTATTGAGCCGAATTTGCAAGAATGATAAATGTCTTGTGTTTGAGTTTTGCTAACGAAAATGAAATACGAATGGGCCATGATTTATTGTTAAATGTGCATGGTTATTTGAATGCTGTCCGGGCTAAGTCCCGAAGGCTTGTGCTAAGTGACAATATCCGGACTAAGATCCGAAGGCATTTGTGCGAGATACTAATTCCGGGCTAAGCCCAAAGGCATTTGTGTGAGTTACTAAATCCGGGTTAAGTCCCGAAGGCATTTGTGCGAATTACTATAACCGGGCTATGTCCCGAAGGCATTTGAACGAGGAGCTATATCCGGTTAAATTCCGAAGGTACGTGATTTGGGAATGAATGAACTTGCTGTAAAATTCCAGTTAATACTCTCGAAACATCCCAACATTGAGGTATGTTTCGTATGTGCTTGAATTTAGTTGAGCCCTTACAAATAAGTATTCGCTCAGTTGATAAACGAGCTACCGGCCTTTGGCTGAGTTGATCTTTTGTGTATGTACATAAGGGTTGATAATGTGAAGCAAGCACGATATCGTAAATTTGTGCATATGAAATTATCCGTTTAGCTATATGAATGCTATACTTTTGTTGTGCTGGAATTCCTTGCTCAAAACTTACAAAGCATAAATTGCTTACTCCGTTTCATTGCTCCTCTGTTTTATAGATTTGGTTCTCCAGCTATCGGACTCGGGATCTTGAGGTCAAAGTCGCCCACACTATCAAAACCCCCTTTTGGTACAATTTTGGTTGAACTTCGAAATGGCATGTATAGGACTACCCGTTTGTGGTGGGTCGTGGACCCTTTGGACATGTATAAATTTTGGATAGCCATGCGAAAATGGCTTATATGTGTTTGAGTATATTGTTATAATCATTTGGTGTGGATATGCTTGACAAGGATTGGCCATGGGGATGGTTAATCACTTTCATAAATTGTGCTATTTATGCAAAAAGGGCTAGTTGAATCATGGAAACCATGAAATAGGTAAAGTCTACCTTAAAGGCAGATGCTGACAGCAGCAGTGATGTAGATTTGGAAAATCACTAAAAATAGTAGGAAGGGAATTAAATAGTGAATAAATTATGTAAACAAACCTTGATGAATCTACTTTCATAGGAAAGTAACGAAACAATCATACGGATAGTATGTTAAGAGATATTCAGGTTCTTGTGAGACAGGGGTGTTACATGCTCTTTCCTTTCCCTTTCCTGATTGGGCTTAATTTACTAGGTATGTTAGAGGCTGAGTTTTTTTGCAATAAATGCAATATTTGGTCTAGTTGACCATGAATTTGACGCATATCTGCTTGCACCACAAGCAAGCCTTCCTCAACCTTGTTTACTCTAATCGACAACGAAAGATCACTTTTATAGTTTGGGCTTCTTTCTATATCTTGGGGTGCTCTAAATGGTAATGAAAGTTTATATGGTGCATTGGGTCAAGGAGGATTAAGGTTTTGTGCTCCTTAATTGGAGGGACCTCCTTAGCTCTCTTCCCATCTAAGGTTAGGATGGTCACGCCACCCCAGGTTATAGGTGTTGGAGTATGGGTTGTGTCTTCTATTTCTCACATAGTTAACCCTTATTTTATTGGTCTCATTAATGTTACCCCATATTGCACTCTCAATCAAGTCATGCATTAGCAAGGGTTAGAAAGGTTGATTAGGAACTTGCGTTTTGGCTGAACTTATCTCTAATTAATTGAGCTTTTTGAGGACTTATTGATACTTTTCCTCAATACCGACTGCATTCAAGGTCAATTTTTAGGCTCTATATGTGAACCTTTTAGCCGACCACGTATATGAGTTCATTGCCATGTCTTTGATGCGTTGGAAAGCCTCAACATACATCTTTGACATGAACAGCCCCACAGACGCTTCTTTAATACTAAAACATAAGTTTCCATCTAGCCCATTATAAAAAACCTCAAGTTGTAACCAATCTTGCAAGCCATGATATGGGCACTTACGTAGCATGAGTTTAAAGCGCTTCCAAGCCTCGTATAGTGACTCCCCCTCCAATTGCTAGAAATTCATGATGTTCATCTAGAGCTTTATTATCTTTCTAGGGGGAAATTTTTTTTGCCAAGAATTTGGTCACTAGCTCGTCTTAAGTGTTGATGGAATCTACTGGTTGTGAATCTAACTACATAAACGCATCATCAATAAGAGAGAACGAGAATAACCGAAGACAGATGGCGTCATTGTATACCCCATTATACTTAAAGGTATCACAAATGGTTAGAAATCTCTTAAGATACTAGTTCGGACCCTCATTCACTAATCCCTAAAATTGGAGGTTTGCTTGTATCATTTGGATCATCGCCGATTTGATTTTAAAGTTATTAGCATTAATCGCCAGGTGATTAATGCTCCGTCCAACAATATCAAGGTTGGGCATCTCCCAGTCGGGCAAAGTACGTTGCTCTATGGGCGAGTGTGGTGGTAGTGGTATCTTTACTCGTTGGTTGTCGATAGACGAATCTCTTTATAAAGGTTAGGCTTCTCTAGGATCTTGTGCCCTCCCCACATGTGTAATAATTCGTTTTGGCTCTAGGTCAAATGGTAAGACACTGTTATCAGTTCGAGTCATACAACGCCTCTTACAAGCACAAGAGAATGAAACAAATAAAATCTTGCAAATAAAAACAAATTCATATCTATAACTTCAACTTTCTTTGATTATCTCTCTAAGTACACACAACGAAAATAAAAATGGTTCAGTCTAGCACCGACTCCTCGTCAATGGCGCCAACAACTTGATCGCCCGTGCGCGTATGCATACTTTTATGAAACAATTTAAAGAGAAGGTTTTAAGTGCAAGTGAATAGTGTTAGTTTGAATAGGTGTAGTGTCAATAAGACACTCGAGTATCCTAAGGTTCGAACCTAAAGGATTGTCAAGAGGGTAAATGTGTTTATCAAGTTAATTACAAGTTATGCAATTACTAGTCTAATTAAGTCAAAAATTAGTAGTGTAAGTTCAAATAAAATTGTTTATAAAAGCTAAAATTAAACTATTAATTAGACTAACTAAGTTACTTTCTTCCTAATCCTTTAGATAACATAAATGATTAAACAATGGTTGCTTGATTAGTTAAGTGCTAATTAAACTAATGAACCTATACCGATTATATTGGTTTCCACTTTTAGTTAGAAATATCCTCTCAGTCTCATCCTAGACTAACAAATACCACCTAAGATTACCTTTAGGTCTCACCTAGGCATATAGATTATCTCTCGGTCTCACTACTCGGTAAGATTATATCGAACTATCTAAGGATAAACTCTCCTTTTGGTCTCGTTTATCTAGGTTTTCCGCTAGAGACGTCAATTCTAGCGTATTAAGCATTTTGATATAATAGAAGAAACAATCAATCAAGAATAGACATCAACTTAAACTAACAAACAACCAAACAATCAACCATCCAACAAATTTAGCACATGCTCAAACTCAAATTTCAAACAAGCATTTTATCAAACATATTGTAAGCATAAAATGAGAGAAAATGCTTTAAAAAAATGCTCATCCAATTGATAAAGTTCCATTGAAGCCTAAAAGTTTGTCCATCATTGTTTACAAAATCTTTGCCAATAAGGAAGAAAGTAAACAACAAAACTAAAATCTAACCTAAAAAGAAAAGGGAAAATCTAAACTAAAAATGAAAAGAAAAAGAAAAGAAAAACCCTAGCCCTAACCTAAAACTAAGGAGGAAAAATGATAGAAACAAAAGTGAAAGTTCTCCTCTTCTCATTTAGCCAAAAGTGGCTTTAAATAGTTGATTTCAACCCTAAATTTTGGACCAAAATGCCCCCAAGCGCCTAATTTTGATTGATGTGGCTGTTGGACAAAAACTACCCCTACAATCATTTTTTGTTGCATCAGGCAGGATATTGCAATATCTGGGGTTGGATATCATGATATCATCGAAATCTCCAAATAGGGGTGTCCTTGTGGGGTGGATGATGCGATACCCAAGGGTGGGTATCGCGATACCATTGTAGATGTCTCTTTTTCCTATTCATTTTAGGCCTGTTAGAGGTATTGTGACTTTCATGCTTCGATGTTGCGATACGCTTTCCTTTGGTGATATTTTTGCTTAAGTTAAGTTCGGGCCATCCTCAACTTCCTACACCACTCAATCATTCATTAGGGTCCAAATGACACATTTAGCCAATTTAGGTCCCAAAATAGCACAAAATGCATGAAGACTTCATTAAAGCTAAGAAAGGAAAATTAATCGAAAACTATGAAAAAGACATTAAAATTACTCGAGAATAAGCTCATTAAGTATAATGGGAAGCCTAATTTGACATATCAAATTGCAACAGATCACCCCTCCAATCTTTCCTTGGAATTGAACCTAGTGTGTTTTCGTCGATTTTCTTCTAGTTTATTTTCCGATCAAATTTCCAACCAACTACTTTAGTTTTTTCGATTTTGATTCCAATTCCTTTCGAGAAGAACAATACCAATTGTGTTCCACCTTCTTTACTCGGGTGTACGAATATTGAAGTATTGTGTTAACCTTGGGGGGCGACGTGCACTACACGATTATACCGATCAGGACGGATTTGTTTCTAAGGCAATGGTTCTTCCACAACAGAATGATTGCTTTATTTATTTACACTTGTTTGGTTTCCTATTAGCACTATCGATTTTGTTTTGCAGTAGTATATTTCTAACAATTTGTTGCCAAAATTTGCCAACTCAATTGACAATTTTTTTAGTCACGAGTAGTATCATTAATCTAGGCATTGATCTAAGCACTCCTTAAAAAATATCTCAACATGAATATCTAACAAGAACTTTAATTATTGCTACCTACAAATCAAAATTATTAATTAATGTTTTTCAAATTTATGCAAAAAGGGCTAGTTGAATCATGGAAACCATGAAATAGGTAAAGTCTACCTTAAAGGCAGATGCTGACAGCAGCAGTGATGTAGATTTGAAAAATCACTAAAAATAGTAGGAAGGGAATTAAATAGTGAATAAATTATGTAAACAAACCTTGATGAATCTACTTTCATAGGAAAGTAACGAAACAATCATACGGATAGTATGTTAAGAGATATTCAGGTTCTCGTGAGACAGGGCCAGAACGGTTTCTGGATTTCCTGTTCCGACTTTGGAAATTCATTACAAATTAACCAGAGATAATTAGGAGTCATACAATATATGGATAGATTCCTCTCTGAGTCTAGTTTCTATAGAAACAAACGGTATTAGTATTGGAGCCCTGTACAAGGAGATATCCAAGTCGTAATGTGCAAAGGTCAGGGTAGTCGATCCCTGTAACATGGGAGATTTTGACTAATAAACTGTACTAATTGACCAGACCAAAAAATCTAGAAAAAAATATGTAGATGGGCATATGAGTCTAGTTTCAGGGAAAAATCACGAAACTGATTTTTGAGTTGTGAAACTCAAGATATGATTTTAAAGCGACTAGTACGCAGATTGGCAGTGTCTGAGAAATATTTTTATAAGGGGTTTAAAGTCTGTTAACACCTCGTGTTCGACTCCGGTGTCGGTCTCGGGTTCGGGGTGTTACATTTGATTGGTATCAGAGCTACGGTTTAGTCGATTCTAGGACTACCGTAATGCGTTGGGTCTAGCTATACATGCCATTTTATGTGATTACTTGATAGTGTGGTGATTTCTGACAATTGTAAATGTGTTTATTTATAGTAATGGATCCCGATCCCGACCGAGAGGTAGCTGATGATCTTGAGAGTGTAGCGCCTGCTCCCGCACAAGGGACAGCGCCGGCGGACTCTCAACCTAATGCTAGTAACCCGAATGAGAAAGCTAGACAAGCTTTCTATAGCGTGATGAATGATTGGTTCAACCAATACATTCGAACTAATACGGCTGTTCCACAACCTCCATTCCCGACTAATACCACCCCCGCACCTACAATACCTCCGGTAACTGACCAAATAAGGTCAAATAAGCCCCCAGTTGACAGAATCCGAAAACATGAGGCTACTGAATTTAAGGCTACGGATAGCGACGATGCCGAGCAAGCTGAATTTTGGTTGGACAACACTATCCGGGTACTCGATGAGCTATCTTGTACACCCGATGAATGCCTAAAGTGTACTATCTCCTTGCTACGCGATTCTGCCTACTATTGGTGGAGTACTCTGACTTCTGTTGTGCCCCGAGAGCAAGTAACTTGGGAGTTTTTCCAAACTGAGTTTCGGAAAAAGTATATCAGTCAGAGATTTGTTGATAAAAAACGGAAGGAATTTCTTGAGCTTAAGCAAGGTTCCATGTCAGTTACTGATTACGAGCCAAAATTTGTTAGACTTAGTAGATACGCTCGGGAATGTGTTTCGTCCGAGGCTATCATGTGTAAACGCTTCGAGGATGGGCTGAATGAAGATATGAAAATGTTCGTTGGCGTTCTTGAAATACGAGAGTTCGTAGTACTGGACGAGCGAGCTTGTAAAGCCGAAGAGCTTAGAAAAGAAAAACAAAAAGTTGATGAGGGAACTGGAGAGTTTCGTAAAAGATCTTTGGGAAAGTCTCTTCAACAGGCATCGAAGAAATTTCGAGATGATATGGGCTGGTCGAGAGGCACTTCGGGCCTTTTTAGACGAGATCGTGATCGACCCCCTTGGGTACACGAGGCACTTCGGTCGCCAGTGTTGGGAATGAACGTCGAGACAGAACGAAATGTCGATATTGCGGTAAATGGCATTCGGGGAGTTGTAGATTCCCTGACCGCTCCTGTTACAAGTGCGGATCGGTTGACCACTTCATTAAAGATTGCCAGAGGTTGTCTGAACAGAATGTAAATCAGAGTGGGAAACCGGGTGCTACCACTGCTCGAGGTAGACCATCTGGAAATACGGGCAATGCTGGTGGTGGTCAGAGAGGATCTAGAGATGCTACGACCAGATCCGAGGCTCGTGCGCCTGCTAGAGCTTATGCTATACGTGCCCGCGAGGATGCTTCTTCACCTGATGTTATTACCGGTACTTTTACTCTCTTTGATACTAATGTAATTGCTTTGATTGACCCCGGTTCTACTCATTCTTACATATGTGAAACCTTAGCATCCAGTAAGACTTTACCTATTGAGTCTACTGAGTTCGTAATTCGGGTGTCAAATCCCTTGGGTCGTTACGTGCTTGTCGACAAAGTGTGTAAGAAATGTCCCCTAGAAATTCGAGGTTCCTGTTTTCCGGCGGACTTGATGCTTTTGCCGTTTGATGAATTTGATGTTATTCTTGGTTTGGATTGGTTGACCGCGCATGATGCGGTTGTGAATTGCAAAAGCAAGACTATTGATTTGAGGTGCGCAAATAACGAAGTAATCCGAGTTGAGTCTACGGCCTTGGAGGGGATGCCAGCTGTAATATCAGCAATGTTGGCCCAGAAATATGTAAGAAAAGGGTGCGAAGCATACCTTGCGTATGTACTGGATGACAAAGAATTAGACAAGAAACCCGAATCTGTGCCGGTGGTTTGTGAATACCCGGATGTTTTTCCTGAAGAATTACCGGGTTTACCACCTGTTCGGGAGGTAGAGTTTGGTATTGAGCTTGTACCTGGGACTACGCCGATTTCGATAGCTCCGTATTGTATGGCACCAACCGAGTTAAAAGAGTTGAAAGCTCAGTTGCAAGAATTGACGGATAAAGGTTTTGCTCGACCAAGCTTCTCACCTTGGGGTGCACCAGTATTGTTCGTGAAAAAGAAGGACGGAACCATGAGGTTGTGCATTGACTATCGTCAACTGAATAAAGTGACGATAAAGAATAAATATCTGTTACCGCGTATCGATGATTTGTTCGACCAACTGAAGGGAGCCTCAGTGTTCTCAAAAATAGATTTGAGATCGGGCTATTATCAGTTGCGAATTCGAGATTCGGACATACCCAAAACTGCCTTCAGAACGAGATATGGTCACTACGAGTTCTTAGTGATGCCGTTTGGGCTCACTAATGCCCCTGCGGTATTTATGGATTTGATGAATCGGATCTTCAGACCATATTTGGATCGGTTCATAGTTGTGTTCATTGATGACATCTAGGTCTATTCAAGAGATGAGACCGAACATGCTGAGCATCTGAGGCTAGTGTTGCAAATTTTGCGGGATAAGCAGTTATATGCTAAGTTCAGTAAGTGTGAGTCCTGGTTAAGAGAGGTTAGCTTCTTGGGTCATGTGGTATCCGCATCGGGTATTCGAGCTGACCCGAGCAAAGTTTCAGCCATACTTAACTGGAAGCCTCCAAGAAATATTATCGAAGTTCGGAGCTTCCTGGGACTCGCCGGTTATTACCGACGATTTGTCAAAGGTTTCTCGATGATAGCCACACCAATGACGAAGCTACTTCAAAAGGATGTTAAGTTCGAATGGACGGAAAAATGTCAGAAAAGTTTCGATCAACTGAAAACTCATTTGACTGAAGCTCCAATTTTAGTGCAACCCGAATCAGGCAAAGAGTTTGTCATTTATCGTGACGCATCCCTACTTGGGTTGGGTTGCGTATCGATGCAAGAAGGTCGAGTTGTGGCCTATGCGTCGAGACAATTAAAGCCACATGAGAAAAATTATCCGACCCATGATCTTGAACTAGCTGCCATCGTATTTGCTTTAAAAATATGGCGACATTACTTATTTGGTGAAAAGTGCCATGTATTTTCGGATCACAAAAGTCTCAAATATTTGATGACTCAAAGAGACTTAAATCTGCGACAAAGACGTTGGCTTGAGTTGTTGAAAGATTACGAGCTTGTCATTGATTACCACCCGGGAAAGGCTAATGTGGTTGCAGACGCCTTAAGCCGGAAGTCATTGTTTGCTTTACGAGCGATGAATGTGCACTTGTCTGTTCTACCCGACAATGTGTTAATAGCTGAATTAAAAGCCAAACCATTATTGATTCATCAAATTCGTGAAGCCCAGAAAGTTGATGATGAATTGGTTGCAAAACGGGCTGAGTGTGCTCCGAACAAGGAATCGGAGTTTCAAATTGATGATGATCATTGTTTGAGGTTCAGAAGTCGTTTGTGTGTTCCAAGGAGTTCGGAACTCATTTCGATGATTCTGAACGAAGCCCATTGTAGCCGAATGTCAAGTCACCCGGGGAGTACGAAAATGTACAACGATTTGAAACGTTGGTTTTGGTGGCATGGTATGAAACGAGACATCTCCGACTTTGTTTCGAGATGTTTAATATGTCAACAAGTGAAAGCGAAACATCAAGTGCCTTCAGGATTACTTCAGCCGATCATGATACCCGAGTGGAAATGGGATCGAGTCACAATGGACTTTGTGTCCGGACTGCCATTGTCAACAAGTAAGAAGGATGCGATTTGGGTTGTTGTTGATAGACTGACTAAGTCGGCTCACTTTATCCCCGTGCGTACGGATTTTTCATTGGATAAACTAGCCGAATTGTATGTTTCTCAGATTGTGAGATTACACGGGGTACCTATTTCTATCGTGTCGGATAGAGATCCGAGATTTACCTCACGATTTTGGAAGAAATTGCAAGAAGCTTTGGGTACCAAGCTGCATTTTAGCACTGCTTTTCACCCCCAAACCGATGGTCAATCCGAGCGGATAATTCAGATACTTGAGGATATGTTGAGATGTTGCATCCTCGAGTTCAGTAGTTCATGGGAACGGTATTTACCTTTGATTGAATTCGCTTACAACAATAGTTTTCAATCAAGTATTAAGATGGCACCTTACGAGGCTTTGTACGGTCGTAAATGCCGTACACCATTGTTTTGGACCGAGCTCGGTGAAAGTAAAATTTTCGGAGTTGATTTGATTAAGGATGCCGAACAGAAAGTAAAGGTAATCCGTGAAAGTCTGAAAGCAGCCACAGATCGTCAAAAATCGTATGCGGATTTGAAACGAAAGGACATTGAATATCAGGTGGGAGATAAAGTGTTCCTTAAAGTTTCGCCTTGGAAAAAGGTACTCAGGTTTGGCCGTAAGGGCAAGTTGAGCCCGAGATTCATTGGGCCGTACGAAATCTCCGAACGAGTTGGTCCGATTGCGTATAGATTGATTTTGCCCCCTGAGCTTGAAAAGATTCACGACGTCTTTCATGTTTCGATGCTTCGACGCTATCGATCTGATCCATCGCACATAATTAGCCCATCAGAGGTTGAAATTCAAGCCGATATGAGTTATGAAGAAGAGCCGATGCGTATCCTAGCTCGTGAAGTGAAGGAGTTGCGAAACAAAAGGGTTCCGTTAGTGAGGGTGTTATGGCTCAAACACGGGATCGAGGAAGCTACTTGGGAAACCGAGAGCTCGATGAAAGAATGATACCCAAACCTATTTACCGGTAAGATTTTCGGGGACGAAAATTTCTTAAGTGGGGGAGAGTTGTGACAGCCCAAAATTGACCCTAGTCGGGAAGTGGTTTCGGGACCACAAAACCGAGTCATAAAAATAATTGATTTCCATATTCTATGCTTATTATGTGTGTACATGAGTATGTGGAAGTTTCATTCTCCAATTTTGCCAATTGCATGAGAAATTATTAAATAGGGATTGATATGAGACATGGTGAAAATATGATAGGCTAATTTAAAATGGTCTATTAATGCATGTTGTGAAAATGATGGGTTTGCATGTCAAATTACCCAAAATTTGAGCTAGTGGTTGGCCATGCTATGGGTGGAAACATGTTGGGAACATGTTGGCCTAGTGAGGTATGTAGGAAAAAAATAAAATAAGGGGCATAGGCATAAAATAATGAAAAGGAGTATGATGAATACAAAAAAAAATGTGTGTAGTTGTTTCCCCCCCCCATTGCCGTGAGCTAAAGAAAAGAAAGGAGAAAATTTTTGTTCATCCTTTCTCATCTTCATTTAGCCGAAACTAGAAGGAAAAAAAACAAAGAAAAAAAAATGCTCATCCTTTGGTTCATCCTTGGCCAAAAATTTTAAGGAGGAAGGAAGAAGAAAGGTTGAAGAGGTTCGGCCATGCATGTAGCTAGGCTAAGGTATGTTTGATGATGTTCCATGAGATGCATGCATGTTTTAGTTGTTAGCTTGAGTTCTACCTAGCCCATGGTCTAAATTTTGCTATGTGATGGAAATGACACTCGGCCATGGATGCATCATTCTTGGTTGATGTTTGAGATGAGGCATGAGGATGAGTTAAGATTCGGCCTAGGTGGAGTTTGTGTTAATGCCATTGCATGCTAAATATGAAGCTTGTTAATGATGCATGTGATGGTGGCTTGATGATTCATGAACCTCCTTTTTAGCATTTTTGAGTGAGCACATATGTGCATTGGTTGCTAAATGGAGAAGAATCGGCTAGCAAGTTGTGTGCTAAGGCCGAATATAACTTTTGCATGTTAATGAGCAATGCATGTGTTAAATTGATGGAAAGGGAGAGGATGCTTTACTAGTGTGTATATGTGTGTATTAGCCAAGTTTTGAACTTGAAACAAAAGGGTGTTTAGTCAATACAAGTGACCAGACTTGTAGAATGTATTAAGTGTTGAAATCGGCCCCAAAATAGACATGCATATTCGGCCAAGGGGGAAAAATTAGCTAAAATGTTGAGTTTGATTCATGATTCCGTACATATGTGACTTTAATGTCTAATGTATAAATATGGGCTAAGTGCCTTGTGTTCCTCTTTTCGATGCTCAAATGATTAAATCAATTTATTTGTTTAATTAAGCTCAAGAGCAAAGGGGAACTAAATCCGATAAAGGGAAGGAAAAAGTGGTCGAATAGCTATCGGAATCGTTCGACAACACCCGAGGTAAGTTCTTGAGTAAAAGAGCTTAAATTATGATGTGATTAGATCATGTTTTGAGCAAATTAAAATCATGCTCTTTGTGTGGCTATTGAGCCGAATTTGCAAGAATGATAAATGTCTTGTGTTTGAGTTTTGCTAACGAAAATGAAATACGAATGGGCCATGATTTATTGTTAAATGTGCATGGTTATTTGAATGCTGTCCGGGCTAAGTCCCGAAGGCTTGTGCTAAGTGACAATATCCGGACTAAGATCCGAAGGCATTTGTGCGAGATACTAATTCCGGGCTAAGCCCGAAGGCATTTGTGCGAGTTACTAAATCCGGGTTAAGTCCCGAAGGCATTTATGCGAGTTACTAAATCCGGGTTAAGTCCCGAAGGCATTTGTGCGAGTTACTAAATCCGGGTTAAGTCCCGAAGGCATTTGTGCGAATTACTATAACCGGGCTATGTCCCGAAGGCATTTGAACGAGGAGCTATATCCGGTTAAATTCCGAAGGTACGTGATTTGGGAATGAATGAACTTGCTGTAAAATTCCAGTTAATACTCTCGAAACATCCCAACATTGAGGTATGTTTCGTATGTGCTTGAATTTAGTTGAGCCCTTACAAATAAGTATTCGCTCAGTTGATAAACGAGCTACCGACCTTTGGCTGAGTTGATCTTTTGTGTATGTACATAAGGGTTGATAATGTGAAGCAAGTACGATATCATAAATTTGTGCATATGAAATTATCCGTTTAGCTATATGAATGCTATACTTTTGTTGTGCTGGAATTCCTTGCTCAAAACTTACTAAGCATAAATTGCTTACTCCGTTTCATTGCTCCTCTGTTTTATAGATTTGGTTCTCCAGCTATCGGACTCGGGATCTTGAGGTCAAAGTCGCCCACACTATCAAAGCCCCCTTTTGGTACAATTTTGGTTGAACTTCGAAATGGCATGTATAGGACTACCCGTTTGTGGTGGTCGTGGACCCTTTGGACATGTATAAATTTTGGATAGCCATGCGAAAATGGCTTATATGTGTTTGAGTATATTGTTATAATCATTTGGTGTGATATGCTTGACAAGGATTGGCCATGGGATGGTTAATCACTTTCATAAATTGTGCTATTTATGCAAAAAGGGCTAGTTGAATCATGGAAACCATGAAATAGGTAAAGTCTACCTTAAAGGCAGATGATGACAGCAGCAGTGATGTAGATTTGGAAAATCACTAAAAATAGTAGGAAGGGAATTAAATAGTGAATAAATTATGTAAACAAACCTTGATGAATCTACTTTCATAGGAAAGTAACGAAACAATCATACGGATAGTATGTTAAGAGATATTCAGGTTCTTGTGAGACAGGGCCAGAACGGTTTCTGGATTTCCTGTTCCGACTTTGGAAATTCATTACAAATTAACCAGAGATAATTAGGAGTCATACCATATATGGATAGATTCCTCTCTGAGTCTAGTTTCTATAGAAACAAACGTCATCAGTATTGGAGCCCTGTACAAGGAGATATCCAAGTCGTAATGCGCAAAGGTCAGGGTAGTCGATCCCTGTAACATGGGAGACTTTGACTAATAAACTGTACTAATTGGCCTGACCAAAAATTCTAGAAAAAAATATGTAGATGGCCATATGAGTCTAGTTTCAGGGAAAAATAACGAAACTGATTTTCGAGTTTTTAAACTCAAGATATGATTTTTAAAGCGACTAGTACGCAGATTGGCAGTGTCTGAGAAATATTTTTATAAGGGGTTTAAAGTCTGTTAACACCTCGTGTTCGACTCCGGTGTCGGTCTCGGGTTCGGGGTGTTACATGCTCTTTCCTTTCCCTTTCCTGATTGGGCTTAATTTACTAGGTATGTTAGAGGCTGAGTTTTTTTGCAATAAATGCAATATTTGGTCTAGTTGACCATGAATTTGACGCATATCTGCTTGCACCACAAGCAAGCCTTCCTCAACCTTGTTTACTCTAATCGACAACGAAAGATCACTTTTATAGTTTGGTCTTCTTTCTATATCTTGGGGTGCTCTAAATGGTAATGAAAGTTTATATGGTGCATTGGGTCAAGGAGGATTAAGGTTTTGTGCTCCTTAATTGGAGGGACCTCCTTAGCTCTCTTCCCATCTAAGGTTAGGATGGTCACGCCACCCCAGGTTATAGGTGTTGGAGTATGGGTTGTGTCTTCTATTTCTCACATAGTTAACCCTTATTTTATTGGTCTCATTAATGTTACCCCATATTGCACTCTCAATCAAGTCATGCATTAGCAAGGGTTAGAAAGGTTGATTAGGAACTTGCGTTTTGGCTGAACTTATCTCTAATTAATTGAGCTTTTGAGGACTTATTGATACTTTTCCTCAATACCGACTGCATTCAAGGTCAATTTTAGGCTCTATATGTGAACCTTTTAGCCGACCACGTATATGAGTTCATTGCCATGTCTTTGATGCGTTGGAAAGCCTCAACATACATCTTTGACATGAACAGCCCCACAGACGCTTCTTTAATACTAAAACATAAGTTTCCATCTAGCCCATTATAAAAAACCTCAAGTTGTAACCAATCTTGCAAGCCATGATATGGGCACTTACGTAGCATGAGTTTAAAGTGCTTCTAAGCCTCGTATAGTGACTCCCCCTCCAATTGCTAGAAATTCATGATGTTCATCTAGAGCTTTATTATCTTTCTAGGGGGAAATTTTTTTGCCAAGAATTTGGTCGCTAGCTCGTCTTAAGTGTTGATGGAATCTACTGGTTGTGAATCTAACTACATAAACGCATCATCAATAAGAGAGAACGAGAATAACCGAAGACAGATGGCGTCATTGTATACCCCATTATACTTAAAGGTATCACAAATGGTTAGAAATCTCTTAAGATACTAGTTCGGACCCTCATTCACTAATCCCTAAAATTGGAGGTTTGCTTGTATCATTTGGATCATCGCCGATTTGATTTTAAAGTTATTAGCATTAATCGCCAGGTGATTAATGCTCCGTCCAACAATATCAAGGTTGGGCATCTCCCAGTCGGGCAAAGTACGTTGCTCTATGGGCGAGTGTGGTGGTAGTGGTATCTTTACTCGTTGGTTGTCGATAGACGAATCTCTTTCTAAAGGTTAGGCTTCTCTAGGATCTTGTGCCCTCCCCGCATGTGTAATAATTCGTTTTGGCTCTAGGTCAAATGGTAAGACACTGTTATCAGTTCGAGTCATACAACGCCTCTTACAAGCACAAGAGAATGAAACAAATAAAATCTTGCAAATAAAAACAAATTCATATCTATAACTTCAACTTTCTTTGATTATCTCTCTAAGTACACACAACGAAAATAAAAATGGTTCAGTCTAGCACCGACTCCTCGTCAATGGCGCCAACAACTTGATCGCCCGTGCGCGTACGCATACTTTTATGAAACAATTTAAAGAGAAGGTTTTAAGTGTAAGTGAATAGTGTTAGTTTGAATAGGTGTAGTGTCAATAAGACACTCGAGTATCCTAAGGTTCGAACCTAAAGGATTGTCAAGTGGGTAAATGTGTTTATCAAGTTAATTACAAGTTATGCAATTACTAGTCTAATTAAGTCAAAAATTAGTAGTGTAAGTTCAAATAAAATTGTTTATAAAAGCTAAAATTAAACTATTAATTAGACTAACTAAGTTACTTTCTTCCTAATCCTTTAGATAACATAAATGATTAAACAATGGTTGCTTGATTAGTTAAGTGCTAATTAAACTAATGAACCTATACCGATTATATTGGTTTCCACTTTTAGTTAGAAATATCCTCTCAGTCTCATCCTAGACTAACAAATACCACCTAAGATTACCTTTAGGTCTCACCTAGGCATATAGATTATCTCTCGGTCTCACTACTCGGTAAGATTATATCGAACTATCTAAGGATAAACTCTCCTTTTGGTCTCGTTTATCTAGGTTTTCCGCTAGAGACGTCAATTCTAGCGTATTAAGCATTTTGATATAATAGAAGAAACAATCAATCAAGAATAGACATCAACTTAAACTAACAAACAACCAAACAATCAACCATCCAACAAATTTAGCACATGCTCAAACTCAAATTTCAAACAAGCATTTTATCAAACATATTGTAAGCATAAAATGAGAGAAAATGCTTTAAAAAAATGCTCATCCAATTGATAAAGTTCCATTGAAGCCTAAAAGTTTGTCCATCATTGTTTACAAAATCTTTGCCAATAAGGAAGAAAGTAAACAACAAAACTAAAATCTAACCTAAAAAGAAAAGGGAAAATCTAAACTAAAAATGAAAAGAAAAAGAAAAGAAAAACCCTAGCCCTAACCTAAAACTAAGGAGGAAAAATGATAGAAACAAAAGTGAAAGTTCTCATCTTCTCATTTAGCCAAAAGTGGCTTTAAATAGTTGATTTCAACCCTAAATTTTGGACCAAAATGCCCCCAAGCGCCTAATTTTGATTGATGTGGCTGTTGGACAAAAACTACCCCTACAATCATTTTTTGTTGCATCAGGCAGGATATTGCAATATCTGGGGTTGGATATCATGATATCATCGAAATCTCCAAATAGGGGTGTCCTTGTGGGGTGGATGATGCGATACCCAAGGGTGGGTATCGCGATACCATTGTAGATGTCTCTTTTTCCTATTCATTTTAGGCCTGTTAGAGGTATTGTGACTTTCATGCTTCGATGTTGCGATACGCTTTCCTTTGGTGATATTTTTTGCTTAAGTTAAGTTCGGGCCATCCTCAACTTCCTACACCACTCAATCATTCATTAGGGTCCAAATGACACATTTAGCCAATTTAGGTCCCAAAATAGCACAAAATGCATGAAGACTTCATTAAAGCTAAGAAAGGAAAATTAATCGAAAACTATGAAAAAGACATTAAAATTACTCGAGAATAAGCTCATTAAGTATAATGGGAAGCCTAATTTGACATATCAAATTGCAACAGATCACCCCTCCAATCTTTCCTTGGAATTGAACCTAGTGTGTTTTCGTCGATTTTCTTCTAGTTTATTTTCCGATCAAATTTCCAACCAACTACTTTAGTTTTTTCGATTTTGATTCCAATTCCTTTCGAGAAGAACAATGCCAATTGTGTTCCACCTTCTTTACTCGGGTGTACGAATATTGAAGTATTGTGTTAACCTTGGGGGGCGACGTGCACTACACGATTATACCGATCAGGACGGATTTGTTTCTAAGGCAATGGTTCTTCCACAACATAATGATTGCTTTATTTATTTACACTTGTTTGGTTTCCTATTAGCACTATCGATTTTGTTTTGCAGTAGTATATTTCTAACAATTTGTTGCCAAAATTTGCCAACTCAATTGACAATTTTTTTAGTCACGAGTAGTATCATTAATCTAGGCATTGATCTAAGCACTCCTTAAAAAATATCTCAACATGAATATCTAACAAGAACTTTAATTATTGCTATCTACAAATCAAAATTATTAATTAATTTTTTTCAAATTCAAATGGCAATTAAATTAGAAAAAACTTAAATAACTAAATATAAATTATTAAGTTGAAGAACTAAAAATATACATGAATCCAAATGGTTTTTGCAAAGTTGAATGACATGAGCTAAAAAAAACACGTAGTCTATGTCGTGAGGCTAACTCTTGGCTCTTGCTCGCCGATTTGACTTCACTTCTCATATTATATCCTTTTTCTTTAAAAGTAATAAAAATATAAATATAAATAAAAGAGTGTTATTAGTAATAACTAAATGATCTTTAAAATAATTACTCTTAGGGCTAGTTCTTCATTGCTTAAAAAAAGCATTTTTGGAAGAAAAGCTGTGAAGAACAAGCTGTTTTGGCTGAAATATTTAGCTTTTCAGAAATGTTTTTCAAAAGCACTTCTGAAAAGGAGAAGCTAAAAATTTTAACTTTTCCTCTCTCAAAAGCACTTTTAGTGCTTAATTACTTTTCCACCCCTTCAATAACGTAATATTTTCCTTTTTTTTCTTGGTGCTTAATTACAAATGTGTTAAAATCATTAATTAAAAATAAAAAAATATTTTTTAAAATACTAATTACAAATATTTAAATGGTTATATTTAAATATTTAAAATATAGTTTATATATTCTAATTAAATTTTATAAATAATTAATATTTATTGCTTAAAAATATTTAAGATTTATATTTCATATATTAAAATATTAACAACAAGTTATAATAATTTTTTTATATTTTTACTAAAATATAAAAATATTAACTAATTTAAATATTATTTAAATGCATATTTGTTACTTGATAAAAAACATGTCTAAAATAGACATTTTATTTCTCAAAAGTACTTTTTGACAGCAATGCTAAACACTAAAATTTTAAACCAAACTTTTCAAAAGCACTTCTCAAAAAGTACTTTTCCACAGCACTTTTCAAAAGTAATGAAGAACTGACCCTTAACAACATTCAGAATTTATACTTCACTTTCAGCATTTCATAAAATTTATTATTATTATTTTGAGAAAGTAAAAGGAAGAAATATTTAATTTTAAATAAAATGTAGAATTAGTGATTTACTTTCGCTGGTTCACTTTACAGAATGAGTTTTAATTTCTAAATTTTAAGGAAGAAAAAGAAAGATATAGTTAACTTTAAATTTGTATTAAATACATAAAGGTAAAAGATTATTTTAATCATACATATGCTTAACAACCAAAAATGAATTGCTCATGGCAAAGCTAAGATGATTTTTATTTTATAGTATAGATTAAATTTTTGACCTTTTATATTATTATTGTTTTTGAAGAGATAAATTTTCTTCTATCAAAAATAAATATTTGTAAACGAAGATTAAATTAATTTAAATTTGTTTACATATTTGGACCCCACCAAAATTTTGTGGCTAAAATACTGGTCACATCTTCAAACACTATTTCATTGTCATTTTATTTCATTGTCATTTTTTAAAGTTGATAAATTTTAAAGTAAAAGTATCGGACTATCTATTTTAAAAATATTTAGACGAGTTAAAACTCATAACATAAAAACTAATTAAGTTGAAATTTAAGACCCAAAGATTGGTTTCTCGTGCTTTAAGTCAGGTTACTTGCAAAACATGTAAAATCACTTTTTATAGTTGAAGACTTTCAATTACAACAAGATTCTTATAGAAGTATTATCTTTTACTGATTTTTAGCTTTACTTTATAGAAAAGTAATTAGTCTATTACTCTTATGTAAACAAAACTTAAGTTTAAGTAGTATATAAATTTAAGTTTTATCTAAGTTAAAGTAATACCGAGAAAGTAACTAAAAGGCTGAGAGTTTGATAGAGTCCAAATTTGTTCAAGTTAGGAATGTGCATGTGTGCATCGAATCTGTAAGCAATCAAAAGAGTCCCTTGAGTTACAAAACTGAGCTTTTGAGGAGGAAGCTTAGTAAGAGAGTGATTTAATCTTTGTACAACGATGAGGTTGCTAAATTAGTGTGTGTTAGACCAATGTTAAGACTTAAATCATTTGTTGTATTGTGAGAAATATAGTGGATACTTGCTTGGAGTAAGGCCTTGCAGACGTAGATTAAGAACGAACTGCATAAACAATCTCGATATTTATCTTTATATTTTTACACTTTTAATTTTGTAAATACTATTTTCACCGCAATTTCTATTTGCAAAGCAATTAACCCTCATTTCACATAATTAAATTTAAATTTTTATCATATACAATAACTAAAAGTTGGCAAACGATTAAGAAGATGTATGTAAAAACCACTGGTTAAAGATGAGCATCTCTAATATTCGATCAAATCAATATAGTTTATAATTGTATTTATAATATTAAAGATTACTATCTCTTATATAATTTTTTCTTTTAAATTTGATAATTAGGTCTTATTTAATATTTATAATTTTTTTACTTTAGTATTTAATTTGAAAATTAAATTCATTTTAACCCTTAAACCTTAAAAGGATATAAAAATTTGATGTGTGATATCGTATCATTAATTTTACATTTTTTTCGTATGAAAATATCATATCATCAGATTTTTATATTTTAAAATTAAAAATTAAAGTAACAAAATAGATATTGAATATTAAAATGAAATTGAAGTGGTAAAAATCACATCCACCCTCAAAAAGATCAACTCAATATTTTTATTGAGATTTGAAATATATAAATATTAAAAAAGAGAGCAGTAAATCCCATCATTCTTTCAGCAGATACGACTCTGCCAAAAAATTCAAGAATTTTGCAATCAGACTAATAATTCCTTCTGCAAACCAATTACCTGAAAACTTCAATTTCCTTTTATCAATTAAATTCAATACAATATTCTCTCTCGTATTTATGGCATTCTATATAAAGTTAAAACTTCATCATTCATCACATCCGATTTTGATTCTGCTTTTGTCATATATTTTTTCCATTTTAAATCAGACATAAATTTAATAATTTTTCAGTTTTTTTTGTTAAAGTTAGATTTTAAACATAATTATTATTATTATATCGAGATTTAAATTTGATAAATTTTTATATTGCAATTTATTTTTTTTGTTTCAAATTAGGTTCTGAATTTTACAATCATTTCAACATTAAATGTTAAATTTTAGGATTTTTAATAACTAATTTAGATAAAAAAAATAGAAATCTCAATATGAAAATATTTACTAAATTTAAAACTTAATTTGAATAAAAAATTTAAACTCCAATACAAAAAATTATCAAATTTAAAATTTAACTTTATTTAAGAATTAAAACCCCAATATAAAAAAAATTTGTGAAATTCAAATTCGTTTAACCTTTCACAATTTTTTAAACTTATATAAATGAAATAAATAATGTGAAAGGCTTTTTGAAGTTGGCTTTTCAGTCTCGTCCATAATAACACGTAAACAATATAGGTTCTAGATTCCTTCCAGCCTAGCAAGTGGCCAAAACGTGACACGTGGAATATAGATGGATACATCTTACCATTTGTAGGTTTTGTATTTTTACTTTTAATTTTAAAATTCCAGCTAAAATCAGATTATCTAAATTTATTAAATTAAATATTATCATTTTTAAAATTTTATATAATAAACATATTATTTAGATAATATTATATAAAATTAATGGATTAATGGATATTGTTTTACTTAGTACTAAATTTTTATAATTCAAAAAAGTATAGGAACTAAAAACAATTATATTGAAGAATATAAATTAAATCCACAATTTGCATAACATAATAGATTTAATTACCACCATTTAAGTTAAAACTAAAATTTTAAAAAATTAAAAATACATAAACTAAAATTAAAATTAATCACAGCAAAATATATATACCAATATAAAGTTTAAAAGCCAATTTTACCAATAAATATTTGGATCGAATGTTCTTAATACCTATACCTGGTTGCGGGTTTTCTCTCCTGTTCGTTTAGGTAAGGCACAAGTTAGCAATTTTTAAAGGTAGCTTTGGGAAGAAGATAAATCTTAAAAAATCTCTCTTGTATTTTAGTCCCAAAAATTTGAATGAAAAGAGATATAATATTCCGAAAATTTTGACCCCTCCCTTGTAAGGGATGAACAAAACGAATACATTTAAATAGATTGTTGATGGATTATATTAGTGTCTATAGAGTTGGTTCAAGAGGTTATTGTGATATGAGGGCAAGTAAGTGTTTGTTAAGTCTATTTTCCTAGGGTTTCCAACATATGTAATGGGTGTTTCTTTACTACCTAATTTTTTTATTAATGTTGTTATTGTAGCTATTCAAAGGATCTAGTGAGTTAGGAAGAGTGAGGACCTAGGTTAGGCCATGTTAACTTGGGACACAATGAGGATGCCAAAAGAAATGTTGGGGGTATTGGCTCCATAGAAGGTTTTTTTTTCTTTTCTTAATCTGGAACTCTGAGGTAAGCAAGTGTGGCATCTTATTCACAACCGTGAGACTTTGTGCTTCAAAATATTATTGACAAAGTACTTTTCACAGGGAAATGTCTTGAGTTTAAAATAGGTGGAGAAATGTTAGAGATTGTTAGTTAGTTTTAACTGATTCTGTTTTTAGTTTATAGCAGCTATTTCCCTCTATATATGTATAAATACACTACTCTTATAATCATTCCGGTCAAGCAATAATTCACAAAGTCTATTCTCAAAGTTAGTTTAGTTCGATGCTTTATATTATTTACTATTCTTATATACACTCTTTCATGGTATTAGTCACTAGTTCCTCTTGGGTTCCAGTTTGTGCTTGAAGGCTACATTTTCTCCTAATGAGTTCCCAGCTCCGATTCACAACTCCTCCTCTCATTGTCCCTCTGATGGTGCTCACCTCGGTCGTGTGGTGCAATCCTTTCTTAGGCATGAAATTGTAAAGCTCAAAGAGGAAACATATGTCCAATGGCAGCATTAGATTAAACTTATCATTGAAGGTTATGATCTTACCTGTTACATTCTTGGTACACTTCTGATCCCGTCCAGATTTGTGGTCGATAGTGAATGGCAGCTGGTCTCTAACCCCAACTTTGTCGCGTATCACCAGCAAGATAAGCTTCTTGCTTCTTAGCTTTTATCTACGATTAGCAACAATCTTTTGTCATGTTTTACAAGAACCAGCACTGCCCGTGAAGTCTGGACCAAGGCTTGTCAACTGTTTGCCGTGGTTTCTGGTGCTAAAGTCTTTTGCCTGAAACATGATCTTCACTCGGTCAAGAAAAGGCATTTATCTGTCAAAGATTATGTGGCAAAAATTAAAGCTACCTATGATTTGCTTAAAGCCTCTGGTCATCCTGTGTCCACCGAGGAACAAGTAGAAATTATTCTTATTCGTCTTTCGGTTGATTTTGAATCCATGCTCACCATTGCCACTTTCTCGCCAAAACCTCTGGTGATGGATCGTCTTGTGTATATTCTGTTAGAGTGGGAAAGCAGACAATGTCGGTTTGTCTCGAAGATCCCGGTTCAGGTGAATATGGCTCAACACGTACCTGTGTCGACTGCTCCGGCGATGGTGTCTCTGCTAGTTTTTCTGACTGAGTCTTAGTTTTTAGGATCTTACTGTGGTTGCGGTCCGGGGAATCGGGGCAGAACTCAATGTAAAATTTGTGGGCGTCTCGGTCGTCTTACCCAACGTTGTTATTATTGATTTGATCGGTCATTCAACGGGCTTCCGGTAGATTTTTATTCTCGATCTCCTTAGGATTTTTCGGCTCCAGTGGCTAATCAAGTTACCTTTTGTTTGAGTTTCATCTAATACTAAGGTTCCATATAGCACTGCCTCAAGGTGGTTTCAGGTTGGACTGGTCATGTATTCGGTTCCAGTGGCTAATCAAGTTACCTTTTGTTTTGGTCTTCTACTTAATTCGGACCAAGTCATTAGTCTGCTACACATGGTGGGGCATCCGAGTTTTAGCCAACTGGGCCTTCGGTTGGATCTACTTCATTTCCTAGTTTGATTAGGGCATTGCATGGGTTTGCTTCGTACAGTCCACTGTCATCTTTTTCTGGGCCTACGCTATTTCAACCTGTTGGGTTTTCTAGGTTTCAACCAACGGGGCCTCCGATTACCAATAATTTTGGGTCTGCGTGTTCCCACCTTGATGGGTCTTCCTTGTTTTCCTTCGTTGGGTCGAATGCACCTGGTTCTAGGTCACCTGTTGCTCAATTTACCAAGCCTGGTTTCTCACCTACATTTTCTGCTGGGCTGAATGCTTTTTTGTCTCATACATCTGTTGAAAAATCTATTTAGTACCCCGAATCGGGTGCCACTAATAATGTATGTCAGGAAGCCTCGGTACTGAATAATTTAAGTGAATATTCAAGTAATATTCCTTTACTCATGAGTGATGGTACGAGTTTCTGCATTGAGAATTTCGGTCATAGTATGATTTCCACTTCTCGTAAATTGTTGCATTTAAAGAATGTGTTACTTGTCCCTAAGATTCAAAAAAAATTGCTATCGGTATCTTAATTTGCTCGGGTTAATAACGTATTTTTTGAGTTTCACTCATTTCATTGTCTTGTAAAGGATGTTCACACTTGGAAAATTTTGCTCCGAGTACATACACATGAGGGATTGTATCGATTTTCTCCGATGATGTCTCCCATCAACATGGAGTCCGTTCGAGGTGCTGAGTCATCTCTTCATCATATAGAGTTGGGCACCAAGTATAAAGTGTTTGAGTTGTGGCATCATCGACTTGGACATCGGTCGTCAAATGTTGTTCACTCGATTTTAAAAAATTGTAATGTTGAAGTTGTTATTAATAAATTGCAACATATCTATTTTGTTTGTCAGCAAGGGAAGTCACAAAAATTACCATTTTTAGAGTCCACAACCGTGTATTCGCATCTCTGCTGCTATTAATTGTGGAACTAGTTGGTACTATGTTTCTTTTGTAGATGTTTGCAGCTGTTTTACTTGGTTATTTCTTACTCAAAAGAAATCTAAACCCATTGACTGTTTTGTTCAATTTTAGAAATTGGTTCAAACTCAGTTTGACAAAAATATCAAGCAATTCTAGAGTGATTGGGGTTGAATTTCGCTCTTTCACGTCTTTGTTAGCTCAGAATGGAATTATTCATCGTGCTACGTGTTCACACATATCGGAGAAAAATAAGATTGTCGAAAGGAAGCATCGGCACATAGTGGAAATTGGGCTTACATTATTTGATCAAGCCCGTTTGCCACTTAAATATTAGGGCTATGCTTTCTCCTGTGCTGTTCATTTAATAAATTGGTTGCCCATTCTGATTCTTCAACATAAGTCTCCATACTTGGTACTTTATGGCACTCCTCCAACGTATGATTATCTTCGCGTGTTTGGATGCTGTTGTTATCCGTGTCTTCGATCGTTCAACAAACACAAGTTGGAATTCTGATCTCAATCGTGCACCTTCTTCGATTATAGCTCCCACCACAAAGGCTACCAATGTCTTGATCTGAATGGCAAGATTGTTGTTTCTATGCATGTGGTTTTTTATGAGAACCGATTTTTGTTCCCTTCTAGTGTTCCACCTATTTCTCCAGCATTCGACCGAGTCACCAACTATCTTCTACTCGTGAACTCTACTTTGCCATAATCGAGTGATGCTTATTTGGACCACTCCTCGTCCCTTTTACTCGAATTGGCTCCAAACTCTCCTTTATTAGTTGTAAATGATATCGATGGCTTGGTTTTTTACTCCGATTCTTCATCTCTCACACTGAAAATTCCTATTACTCCGATTGATCCTTCACCATAAATTGATAATACTCACTCTATGGTCACTCGGTCGAAGGTTGGAATATTTAAACCGAGGGTGCTAATGGTTGAGCTAGATGAATGTGAGCCATGTACTATTGAAGAGGCTTTTTCTAGTAAGGAATGTACGTTGACCACTCAAGAGAAGTATGATACCCTAATTTGCAATCGCACATGGACTTTAGTTCCCTTACCTCTGGGTAGAAAAATGATTGGCTGTAAATGGCTTTTTAAAATCAAACGGAGTCCCGATGGTACAATAGCTCAGTCGAAAGGCACGTTGGTTGGAAAAGGGTGTTCGCAAGTCATTGGGTGTGATTTTCGTGAAACATTCAATCCCATTATCAAACCTGCTACAACTTGCACTATTCTATCTATTGTTGTCACCAAATGGTGGTCATTAAGACAAGTTGATGTTAATAATGTCTTTCTCAATGGTGATTTGACTGAAGAAATATATATGCAACAACCTCTTGGCTATGTTCAAAATGATGCAAATGGGCAACCTCTTGTTTGTCAGCTGAACAAAATGTTGTATGGCCTCCAACAAGCTTCAAGGGCATAGTTTTATAAGATGAGGGCTTTTCTTTTATCTGTTGATTTTGTGCTTTTTAAATTCGATGCCTCTTTATTCATTCTTATCATTAATGAGTCTTGTATGTATGTATTGGTTTATGTCGATAACATCATTATTACAGGTGACTCTTCCATTGTTATTAATACATTTGTTCACCAACTTCACACTAAGTTCTCTCTCAAAGACATGGGGTCTCTTCATAATTTTTGGGTGTTAAGGTGACTCGCTCGTCAAACGGTGAACTCTATATTTTCAAAAAAAGTACATCATTGTCTTACTTGGTTGCTGTCATATGGACAAGGCTAAAGGCGTCTATACACCCATGATTAGCCCGTGTTCTCTTTCTAAACATGTGGGGAATCTACTTGATGATCCCTTTGAGTATCACAGTATTGCCAGAGCGATACAATATCTGGTTCTCACTCGACCCGACATTGCATATACTGTTAATCGTATCTGTCAGTTTATGCACACTCCGAATTATATCCACTTTGTGGCAATCAAACGTATCTTGCACTAACTTTGTGCCATTGTTGACTATGGATTGCTTATACGACCTTCTGAGAGGTTGTCCCTAGCTGGATGCGCAGATGCAAATTGGGGCTTAGACTTTCATAATCATTTATCCACCACCGTGTACTATGTGTATTTTGATGGGAATCCTATCTCGTGGTGCTCCAAGAAATAACAAATTGTGTCTCGATCAATAGTTGAATCCTAGTATCAGGGGTTAGCTACTGCAGCTACTAACATCACATGGTTTGAATCTTTATTACGGGAACTTCAATTTAATTCTGATGATAAACCGACCATCTGGTGAGATAACTCCAATGTAGTGGCAGTTGCGGCCAATCTTTTCATTCATTCAAAGTTTAAACATGTTGAGCTTAATTTATTTTTTGTTCGAGAGAAAGTTGCTGATGGGTCCCTCGTTATTGGTGAGGTACCTACATGTGATCAGGTTGCCAATATCCTCACCAAACCATTGTTTTCCTCTCACTTTTGCCATCTCCAACAGCTCCTTCGGGTCTCGATGCTGAAGTAGTAGGATGAGGGTTAGAGATTTTTAGTCAGTTTTAACTGATTTTGTTATTAGTTTATAGCAATTATTTCCCTCTGTATGTTAGTTCTTTCTATTATTTACTATTCTTGTATACACTCTTTCAAGAAACCATCATATGTATGGACTAGCATAATTGTAGAATAAATAAAATATCAACGCCATTGTATTAGTAGATTGGGGATGGGACTAGGGAAACATATGAAAGAGTAGATAGGGTTCGACTAATGTGAAGGAGAGTGTCTTTCATTATAATGGGACCCTCTATATAGACGTTAAGGTGAGTGTTTTGCTTGATTCGAGAGGAAGGTTGAATACAACATTGGTTCATTTTGTGTTTAGCAAGACCGAGGCATAAGAGATGTTGTCCAACATTCTCATTATTACATTATGTCCAGTGATGTTGTGGTGTGGGGGCATTCTCCAAATAGGATTTACTCTACCAAATCAACTTATAATTAGCTATTGTTGAGGTCCTTAGGGTTTTGTCCTCACCAACTTTATTGGAAGATAATTTGGAATCTTGAGACCTTGTTTATAATCAAATTGTTTGCATGGATATTAGGATATAAGATACTCCTTACGACTATTAGAATTGCTTTTACATTATTTAATAACCACAAATGTACGCATTATAGGGTACCAAGTGAAGATATGTTACATGCACTTAAAGATTGTCAAGTTCCATTTGATACTTTGCATCTAGGTAGGACTAACAATGATTTATTATTGTTTACTAATTCCAAGTGCATTGGTTAGATGGAAAAGGTTGTTCATGTTATGGACCGACAAGCTTTTATGAAATTTTTGGTAATCATTTGGAAATTATAGAATGTCCACAACAATGTGGTGCTTAATGGCAAGCACACCCCACCTTACAACACTAGACCACGTGAGAGGGCTATTAATCCTACATATATAACTTGGTTAGGAAACCAATATTGTCTCAACAACTAAGAAAGGCTAGCAGAATGCGTTAGAAGGTTCAATGGTGAAAATTAATGCAGATGCGACCTTAATCATGTAAGTGTAGAGTGCGAGTTTAGGTGTAGTGACTTGTGACTGTGATATGCTAGTCTTGGGTAGATGCGATGATGCATGCAAAGGCTTGAAAAGGTGATTGGAACAAACAGGGTAGAGTTTGTAACACCCCTTACTCGTATTCCTTACCGGAACAGAGTACGAGGTATTACTAACTTTTTTAAAAAAAAAAAATTTGACAGCATTTCTGCTTGTTTTTGCTTAAACCTCCTGCAATTTCCAACCACAACAGTTGTATAAAGATACACAATTTAACTATTTATAAACGCCACATTTTAGATCGAACCATAACATATATATATACAGTGACGCCACATTACATAAAGTCGTCTATACATGCCATAATTTCCGTAATACCAGTAGCAAAATACCCAAACGCGGATGATAGTGTGGATGATTGTCCGACTCCGTCCCAATTCCAAATTGATGGATATCACTATAATCAAGGGAAAAATAAAAGCAAGTAAGCATATAGCTTAGTAAGTAAACATATGACAAGTAGATAAATTTCCTACATGATTACACCAAAATATAACTTTTATCACAAATAAATTTCATTATTTGGTCAAATTCCAGCAAGTAGTATTTCTGCGTCATGTCATGGTCACTAATTTATTTTTATCGGGAGCTACAGGGCTCCAAATCAAATTCCGTAAAATTTTCCTGAAACTAGATTCATATATCTTTCCACCATAAAATTTTCAGAATTTTTGGTCAGGCCAATTAGTACAGTTTATTCATTAAAGTTTCCCCTGTTTCACTACCCGACAGTCCTGACCTCCCCTTACAAAAATTCACATAACTCTCTATACAAGTTTCAAACAATGTTCTCGTCTGTTTCTATTAAAAATAGACTCACAAATGAATCCATTCATATAAATTTCAAGACATAATTATTTTTTTAGAATCTTTGATGATTTTCTAAAGTTGGAACAGGGGATTTCGAATTCAATCCAACCCTATCTCAGTAAAATTTAAATATCCCCAAATATATAATTCCTTTGCTTTCCCCACTTCTTTCATATGAAAATAGACTCATTCAGCTTAAATTTTATATTTTATTCAACCTCCAATTCATTTTTCACTATTTATGGTGATTTTTCAAAGTTTCCCAACTGCTGCCACTCAAAACAGTTTTGCATTCAAATTGTTTCTTTTGTATTTTTTTATTTTTCCTCCCATCTTATACATGGGTTGATTAAGTATCAAACCTGATATTCCTCCCATAAACTCGTCCACCACATATATGAATATTCACCTTCTCAATTTACTCGTTGAACACTCGGAATGTTAACCGTTGTTGGTGCATTCCGCACTTAGCACCACCAATGAATCGGGGAATCAACGCACAGCAACCCCTCGGGGGAATCAGCACTTAGCAACCACCAAATGGGTCGAGGAATCAGCACTTAGCAACCCCTCGGGGGAATCAGCACTTAGCAACCCCCTTTCACATTTAAAATACGGTGGAATCAGCACTTAGCAACCACCAATAGGTAGGGGAATCAGCACTTAGCAACCCCCTTCCACATTTAAAATACGGTGGAACCAGCACTTAGCAACCACCAATAGGTAGGGGAATCAGCACTTAGCAACCCCTTTATATGCAATATGCTCCGGCCTATTCCGAGTGTTCAACCAAAAACCGTGTTTTGCAACTCCTTACCACCTTTCCCAATTTAACAACATTTTTGGAATCTTGCCAAACATTTATTTTATATTCAAATAAATCTCAACATATATCAAATAATGTCAAAATAATACATTAAGTCACGTGTTTACTTACGTCGGTGCAAAATATCGTAATTTTGCAATTTATTCCACTATCTTTTCTTTTCCTCGTTTGAGGTAGTCCTCGCGTCTTTCTTGATCTATAATAGCAAATTTAACTTATTTAAGGTTCACATTTATTAAAATAATCATCCACCCAACTTTTTGAAAAATTACAATTTTGCCCCCAAACTTTTGCATAATAACATTTTTGTCCCCAAGCTCGGAAATTAAACTTCATCACTTATTCTTATGTTTTATGACATGCTGAACACTTTTCCCTTCTATGGCAACATCAAATTCTCACTCTAACACATACTTTTGAACATTAATTATTTTTATCGATTATGTCAATTTACTCGTTTTCGTTTAAAATCGCTTAGCAAAAATTGTTTAACATAATTTCTAGCTTCATATTCCACCATAAAACAGCAAAATAAACACTTTTCACCTATGAGTATTTTTCCAAATATAAACCCTAACATGAATTAACAGTAAAATAAGCTAAACCGAGCTACGAGGATTTCAAAAATGCAAAGAACATTAAAAACGGGGCTAGGATGCACTTACTATGAGCTTGAGAAAGCAAAGAAACCTTAGCTATGGTGTCCCTTAAAATTCGGCAGCAACTTATGGAGAAGATGATGATTTTTGTCATCTTTTTCCCATTTTATTCTTTTTATAACCAAATGACTAAAATGCCCCCACTTAAAAAAATCTATTTCTCTCATTTCTTATGTCTATTTTTGTCCATCAACTAACTAATGGTCTAATTACCACATAAAGACCTCCAATTTAAAATTTCATAACAATTAGACACCTCTAAGATGTAGAACTCAACTTTTGCACTATTTACAATTTAGTCCTTTTGACTAAATTGAGTGCCCAAACGTCGAAATTTTCGAACGAAATTTTTACGAAAATTTTCCGTGAAATTGTAGACCATAAAAATATAATAACAATCATATTTTCCCTCGTTGGATTTGTGGTCCCAAAACCACTATTCCAACTAGGCCCAAAATCGGGCTGTTACAGAGTCTCATGCAATCAAATGCAGGTTGCAACTAGCTACAGATAGAGGTCTTGATAATTTTATTATTGAGCATGGTTTTTGTAATTTTGAAAATTGGATAACTTCGGTAAGAATTTTCCTTTGTTAGGTTATATTGTAGGTGATGCTCATAGGTTGCTTTCTTTATTTCAAAAATTTTTTAGTATGTAATTTATTTTTGCAGTGGAGAAACATTGTAACACCCCAATCCCCAATAGGCGACTGGGGCGTTAAATAGAAAACGAACTTAAACTTAGTTCTAAAACATAACAATTGAATTAGGCGTTAACTCGAAAAATATATTTAGAAAACACGAGTAACTAAACTGATTTAAGGCATAATGTATATGCAGATGAGTTTAAAAATTTTTTGTTCAATTTTTTTCTTTTGAAAATTTAGTATTACTGGTAATGGTCCATAACATATAAAATATTTTGGTGTATACAAGCAAAAAATACTTTACAAAACACAATTTATAAGATTCATCCAATCCCTTAAGGGGTAACATTCTAATAAAAACTATAGTTAAACAGAAGATACTTTATTATAGATTTAGATTCAAAACAGAAGTACACGCCACCCCCAAAGATCATATGCATGTTACACAACCAACATAGGCGAAGCTCACTGCAGAGGTCGCTCTTTCTAGCTAAGTCCCTTCTACAATACTACGACGAAGTTCCTCTTGGATAAAGGAAAAGAAAAAGAGGGGTAAGTTCATAAGAACTTAGTGAGTTCCAAAAAAGAAAAGACTCAACCCTTTAGATGAATTAAAAAAGCGAGAATAATATCACAGCTGCATATACATACACTTAACTAATAAACCAATACCCTACACGCAAATGCATTCAGGCGTATACTCTCGAATAATGGCGAACTTTAAACATCAGGCGTATACCTTATTCCTTAACATTAGACGTATACTTTCATCCTTACACCAAAAAAAACTTCAACCTTAACAGAGTTGACACTTTCTCACCAAACACAGTCTTTTTTCCTTTTGTGTACACTTGCACATTTCCGTCGTTCCAATCGTTCATCCCCTTGTTGCCTTTTGTGGAGGATTCCTTTCCACCTTTAGCAAGTCAACCTTGCCTTATGTTGTAAGACACATCCCCCTTTTCACTCCCTATTTCACTCCATTGCCAAAACCTCTTCTCTTGCCATAAGATTGTGATACAATGAATCTGGTCATGGTTGACCAAGCTACATTAACCTCTTTTGCTGTCCACCACCCTCATTTGCACCTTAATCTCCATTTTTTTTCATTTACTTCATCTTCTTTTCCTCTCAAATCAAACTAGAACCACCACCACAACTGAGCCTTTATCCATCATCAAAGACCTCTTAACCACAGTAGACACCGCCCATTTTCACTCCTCCTCCCTTCCACTGTCGTGAGCCACCGTGAACCACTATGGGTCTCATTCTCCATCTATTTTCTCTTCTATTTCTCTTTTTTCCTTTCTTCCAATTGTAGTGACCGAAACCTCATCTTTTTAACATTTGCTCACCACTATCGAACGACCACTCCTCCATAGTAGAACCACTGCCAAGCTGTCTCTGACCCACCACCATCACTGTTGGTGACCAAATTTTTCTTTTTTTACTTCCTCTTTCTTTTGTTGATTCCTTAGTGACTAAAACTCATATTTTTCTTTCACTTATTTGATTATTTATTTCTAGATCACTCAAATATCGATCTCATTCCATTCTCGATCCTTCAATCATCTCGTATTAAATTAAGTGTAATTAAGGTTGTTCGATTCGTAAAACTCTTTATTTTAGAAATACCATGGTTTGGCCGAATGTTATAGGGTGATAATATCATCAAGTTATTTTATTATTAGTTTAACATAAGTACTAATGTGATTTCATATCAACTTGAAGAACGAAACAACACCAATCAAACAAATCCTAAGTGTGGTAACGAAGAAAACTAAGCGAAGTCTCAATTTAAGGATTCATCTACCAACTTAGATCCAAGTGAAATCTCCTCGGATAAGATTGTGGCAATCAGATCTACGATTTAAGTTGTGGGATCTAACTCTCATTTTAAGTGAAATATAATGTTATTTACTTTAATAAAATGTTATTTAATTAATTAATTTGTGAGTACATTAAGTACTCGAGTGGAGTTGAAAAACTCAATCAAAGAGGAATCCAAGTGCCCTAAACTATTAAGTGTTGTGACAATCCATGATTTGTGATATGTGATGTATGTAATGTTGATCTCAACTCTATGTTAATATGTTTTACAGCTAGATTGATATGTGGTGATCTAAACATGTGATATATGTATGTGTATGTTAAGATCCATATTTTAATATAAATATGTATATTAAAGCATGCTGAAGTGAAAATTATGTGATATTGAAAATGTGAGCATGTTACATGCATATGTGTAAAAATTGAGAAATATAAGTAACCAGCATGAATATGTGAAAAATGTGAAAAGTGAACCATATGTGTTAAACTGGCCATATCATATACAGGGGGTGAGATTGTGAAAGGAGGAAGTTATGTCTCATCATATACAATTATGTGTTGGCTTGTCCACGATGTGTTATGTGACAGTTTATCGGTATCTATGTGGTGGCTTGTCCACAAATGGTATGTTATCGGGTGGACAAGTTCTGGGGAACTCGATATTGGTGTGTAGCAGAGATGGCTAAGAAATTTTATAAAATATGCATCATTTTTTAAAGTATGCATTGACATGTTCATGCATAAGTATCAGTATTAGAACTTGTGATTATTATGATGATTGATATGATGAGATTGATATTTTCATATGTATGTGATTATATTTTTTTTATCTTACATTGGCCTTTAAAGCTCACCCCTTGTTATTTCTGACTTTTCAGATAATAATCGAGGTTAGGACGGGCTCGACTTACGAAGGTGCTTTCGGTTATTTTCAAAAAAATATATTATTTTGGTACTCAATATTTTGGGGATGTGTTTTTATTATTCTGGACTTTTGGTTGGGATTTTGTTTTGGATGTATACTTTTTAGATGTATATTAAATCTATGTTCCAAAATGACAAACGAGATTTAGATATGCAAATTATCCACTGCAATATTTTAATTGAAGTACGACAGTTTCTAAAAAAATATCAAAACTTGAATTTTCTAAAGATAAACAATTTAAAACAAAATTCAGTTTTCTCAACAAAGACGTTTTTAGAAATGATGATTTTTAAGAGAAAATAGCAAAATGATTTTCTATGCCATCAATATGGCCAATGTGATTTTCAAGATTTGACCATAACGTTTAAGCCGAGTTTAGGGGGTTACAGAGGCATTATTCCATATGCTAAATAATTTGCAAAATCGGTAAACCAAGGAATTTTATGGATTTGATTTATCTCAAAGATATGCTCATCTAGAAAATTTTCATTAATAGCAAGAAGTGAATGAGTTATCGCGTTTTGTTCCAACCTCTACAGATGGTCAACTACTTGATTTTCAACTCCTTTTCAGTCTTGGATTTCAAGGTCAAATTCTTGGAGTAAGAGTATCTATTGAATTAACCTCAGTTTAGTGTCTTTGTTCGAGAGTAAATATTTGATAGCCGTATGATCAGTAAACTCTGTGACTTTTGTACCAATAAGATAAGAATAGAACTTGTCAAAAGCAAAAACTATAGTAAATAATTCTTTTTTAGTTTCCATGTAATTAAGTTGAGCTCCTGTCAAAGTTCTGCTTGCATAGTAAATTGGATGAAACACTTTATTTCTTTTTTGCCCCATCACAGCTCCCACAGCAAAATCATTTGCGTCACACATCCACTCAAAAGGAGAGTTCCATTCTGGTGTAATGATTATTAGGGTTAAGATTAACCGATTTTTTAACTCTTCGAAAGCATCCAAGCATGCTTTTTTAAACTCAAAAATGGTGTCTTTCTCTAAAAGCATACTCAAAGGCTTGAGAACTTTTGAAAAATATTTAATAAACCTTTGATAAAAATCGACAAGGCCTAAAAAACTTTGAACTCCTTTAACAGTGACTAGTGGTGGCAATTTCACAATCACATCCACATTTTCTTTGTCAACTTCGATCCTTCTTCTGGAAATTTTGTGTCCTCAGACAATCCCCTCATTAACCATAAAATGACATTTCTCCCAGTTAAGGACAATATTTGTCTCTTCACATCTCTTTAGTACCTTAGTCAAATTACTCAAACAAACATCATAAGTGTTACCAAAAAAAGAAAAATCATCCATGAATACCTCAAAAATTTTCAACGATATTACTAAATATTGCGATCATGCATCGTTGAAATATGGCAAGTGCATTACATAAACCGAAAGGAATTCACCTAAAAGCAAACGTACCGTACGGGCAAGTAAAATTCATTTTCTGTTGGTCTTTTGAGGCTACAACTATTTGGTTAAATCTTAAATATCCATCTAAGAAACAATAATATTCGTTACATGCCAGTCGGTCCAACATCTAATCCATAAAAGGCAGTGAAAATTGATCCTTACGAGTGGCTTTGTTCAATTTTCTATAATCAATACAAATTCTCCAACCCATGACTGTCCTCATCGGGATTAACTCAGTATGTTCATTCTCAACAATTGTGATCCCACCTTTCTTTGATACACACTATATTGGACTTACCCATGAACTATCTGAGATGGGGTAAATAACTTCTGCATCTAACTATTTGATAACTTTCTTTTGAACTACCTCTTTCATTATTATATTGTCTTATTTTCTCATCTATTCTAGCTCACTCGTCGTTCTCTAAGATAATCTTGTGCATACGAAAGGATGGGCTTATTCCTCGAATATTAGCTATGGTTCAACCGGTCACCTTTTTAAATTTCTTTAAGGCTTCTATCAGCTGTTCCTCTCGGTGTTTTATTAGTCCTTCTGAAACAATCATAGGTAAAGTAGAACTGTTACCCAAATAAATGTATTTCAAATGGGAATGAAATACATTAAATTCATGTTTAGGTGGTTCCTCGATTGACAACTTTGGTTGTCTGTATTCCTGGGCTTCCAACTCTGATGGTTCAAATTATGTTGGTTAAACATAGTCTCTCGGATTACCTTTCATCAAAGCCTTAATTTCATTACCTTCTTGTAACACCCCGTACCCGAGACCGTTGCCGGAGTCGGACACGAGGGGTTCACAGACTTTAAACCCCTTATAAAAATAATTTTCCAGACACTGCCCAATCTGCGTACTAGTCGCTTTAAAAATCATATCTTGAGTTTCACAACTCAAAAATCAGTTTCGTGATTTTTCCCTGAAACTAGACTCATATGCCAATCTACGTATTTTTTTTTCTAGAATTTTTGGTCGGGCCAATTAGTACAGTTTATTAGTCAAATTCTCCCATGTTACAGGGATCGACTACACTGACCCTTGCGCATTACGACTTGGATATCTCCCTGCACAGAGCTTCAATACTGATGCCGTTTGTTTCTATGGAAACTAGACTCAGAGAGGAATCTATACATATATGGCATGACTCCTAATTATATCTAGTTAATTTGTAATGAATTTTCAAAGTCGGAACAGGGAGTCCAGAAACTGTTCTGGCCCCGTCTCACGAGAACCTCAATAACTCTTAACATACTGTCCATATGATCGTTTCGTTACTTTCCTATGAAAATAGATTCATTAAGGTTCGTTTACATAATTTATTAATTATTTAATTCCAATCCTACTATTTTTAGTGATTTTCCAAATCTACTTCACTGCTGCTGCCAGCATCTGCCTTTAAGGTAGACTTTACCTACTTCATAGTTTCCATGATTCAACTAGCCCTTTCAGCATAAATAGCACAAATTATGATGGTGATTAACCATTCCATACCAAATGATTATAACATTATGCTCAAACATATATAAGCCATTTTCGCATGGCTATATACATTAACCAAAATATTCCTCCGCCACTAGTCTATTTTATACATGCCATAAGATAATCCAAAACATAGCAGTACCAACAGTGGATAGTGATAGTGTGACTAGTTGCTGACGATCCCCGAGCCTGTAGCTTCGCAATGAGATCTATAAGATAGAGGAAACAGAGTAAACAGAGTAAGCATTACAATGCTTAGTAAGTTTTAAGCAGTGGCAATAGATAACAATCAAATTATAACATAGTTGTTCGTATTTTTATTTCACTCTTCCTTCGGGCATACCATCCCTTTTCCGAATACGCACATCTCATCATATACAATAGGCAGATAAACTTTCACATAAAAGTGAGCTCATGTGACATAGATATATCGTATGATTTCACATCACCCCTCACACTGATCCGATGTCACATAATCACAAGAATAGTCTCATAGATTGCTCTCGTATGCATCACATAACTACCTTATGATTTAGTGCAAATCAAGCTCACATATAAACTTGGAGTACATACCTGTTTAACCTTTCGCATTGAATATATTTATAAGCAATTCTTATTACGAAATCTTACTCGGACATAATCTCCACACGAAGTTATCGGGTCTTACCCGGACAAAATCCCCACGCGTAGTCATCGGGTCTTTAGAGCTCGGATATAGTACGAGCACGAAGCTTAAGGCCATTAATCAGTGATGATATTCTCGCATAAAGCCTGCGGGGTTTTAACCCGGATATAGTACTGACACAATTGCCCTTCGGGACTTATCACATTTATACACTTTCACATCCATCACGTTGGCCACTCGGCCCTGTCACATATATATACACTTCCACATTCATCACATCGGCCATTAGGCCTTATCACATATATACACTTTCACATTCATCACATCGGCCATTAGGCCTTATCACATATATACACTTTCACATTCATCACATCGGCCATTAGGCCTTATCACATATATATACACTTTCACATTCATCACATCGGCCATTAGGCCTTATCTCATATATACACTTTCACATTCATCACATCGGCCATTAGGCCTTACTATCATTTCATATTCGAATACTCATAAACTTACAATATCACGATTTAGAATTCAAGTATGGGTTTAATTAATAGCTTATGAGCAACTAAAACAAGTTTATCAATGTTCACAACATAATCTCAAATTCAGCACAAGCTGTTTTTCCTGAGCAATAGTCACTAAATTATTTATAACTGGAGCTACAAAACTCCAAATAACTTTCCATTAATTTTTCCTGAATATAGACTCGTATATCTTCCATCCATAAAATTTCCAGAATTTTATGTTTGGCCAATCAATACCAGATTTTTCTTAAAGTTTCCCCTGTTTCACTGTTTGACTAATCTGACCACTCTTCGCTACGAATCAAATTTCTCATTTTACTGAATTCAAAATGTGTTGTATTTGATTTCATTTGAAACTAGACCCATTAAGCTTTAATTTCATGTCTCATTCAGCCTCTAATTCAAATCCATAAATTTATGGTGATTTTCTAAAGTCACGTTACTGCTGCTGTCCTGAGCAGGTTTATCACAATTTTACTCTTCTGACATATCCTTTTAGCGCTTCATAATATCATATCCATTTGGCAACATATCATATCAATAACTTACCCATACTTCATAATAGCCATTAGGCTATATGCATAAAAATTTACAATAGAGTTATGATTCTTTTAATATGTGCTTGACATATCGTACTGAATCACATTATAGGCTTTAATACTTAAAACTTACCTCGGATATTTTGAATAGTTGCGGATAGACTACTCGATTGCTTTTTCTTTTCTTTCCCTTTATCTGACTTTGACCCTCTTAGCCCTTGAGCTTGATTCAAACAAATAGATCTTATTCAATAACTTATCAAATTAGCTATTCGATTAAATACATGTATATTATACAATTAAGTGCGAATGATTTTATTAACTAGTTATTCAAGCATTATACACATGCTCTACTCATGCCCCATCGAACATAATACTAGCTTAATACCTTGCATATTAGGGTTTCATAGACATCATTTGGTTTCACATAATACACATATTGTCCCAAATCGACACAAGAGTCAAACGCATCACTCAAAATGCCGAACTCCAATTAAATCTACCATTATAGCATTATCGTATTTATGTACTTGGTAAGTTGGGTTTGAACACGTTTGGCACTAGGTGTCCAACCAAATATTCCTTGAACACTAAACTCAATTTATAATCTTTCCTAAGTAAAACATTTAACACTGACTAGACATGTTTACAAGCCTAGGCTGAATATTATTTTAGATCATTCGAGAAATCATTTCTCAACTCAACTAAATTTTAACTTACTCTAATACCGAATGCTACTCAAGCTTTAAGCTCATGTCCTTTCATTATTAAGCAAATGTTATAACATAACTAACATCCCTTTTTCAATTTGAACATCAACACATAAAGAAATTAAACACAAAGATTCATAGCCGAAACCTATACATAAAATCATTCAAGGTTTAATCCCCTAAATTCATGCACAAAGCCGAACCTATTGAGAGATGTATATAAAACAATATCTAGTTAGTACATTCAAGCACCTACGGCATTCCCTTCAATTTAATACTAAGACAAACCAAAAGATTTATTCATGTAAATTCAAAAATTTCAAGTCATCTCTTTCACATATAAATACCAAAAAATTAAGTATTTACTAGCTTAAACTCTATTAAACCTTAAAACATCAATCTATCCCCTACCAATTTCCCCCATGGCCAAATGCTCAAGACACCATGAAACTAAAAATTTTGTCATGGGCTATGTAATGAACTTAATACCTAACTCAAAATATGCTAAAAAAAAATCCATAAGCTAACATGAATTTCTCACCTTATTCATGACTTAGAATTGCCGAATGGGTGCTCCCTCTCTCCCTCTTAGAATCGGCCAAGAAGAAACAAGAATAAAGACTTGTTTCTTTCACCCCTTTCCTTCTTTTTCTTTACTTTATTTCTAACCTTTTATTTTATTCCATCCTCCATACTAATATGGCACCTAGTTAATTAAAGTTAATATAAAATTCACACTTGATTATACAATTTGTAGCATGGCCGGCCACTACCTATAGTTTGGCTAATTTGACATGCAAGGACAAGAACTTTCCCACATATACTAATAGGCCACTTTAGCACTTGCCTAGCATATTTCTAAATTGTCTCACATAAGTCCCTACTAATAATTTTCACATACACTGACCAAATTGAAGTATGAAACTATCACACAAGCATTTACTCACATCATAAACACAGAATATAACATTTAATTATTTATAAGACTCGGTTTCGTGGTCCCGAAACCACTTTCCGACTAGGGTCACTTTAGGGATGTCACACTTCTTCATATTCTAATGGCTCAAACCCTAAAGTGTTTTCTAATGGGTCTTCTACAAAATTATTCTCTCATTCCATAGAATTTAAGGTTTTTAGCTCCTCCATCACTGAACATTTCTTTGCCGGATCGAGAAATTTCATTGCTTTAATAACATTAAACGCCACTTGGTCATCTTGAAATCACATCGTAAGTTCTCCTTTTTGCACATCTATTAAAGTTCTTCCGTGGTTAGGAAAGGTCTCCCTAGGATGACCGACACTTCTTTATCTGCTTAAAAATCTAAGACATTAAAATCAGTAGGAAAAATAAACTTATCTACACATACCAGAACATCCTCGATTTTCCTTCTAGGTATGCCAAAGATCGATCTGCCAATTGGAGTGTCAAAGTCATGGGTCCTACTTCACCTATTCCCAACATCTTAAAAATAGACTTGAGCATCAAGTTGATGCTTGCCCCTAAATCACATAAAGCTTTACCACAGTGAGATTCTCCAATACTATAGGCTATAATAAAGCTTCTAGGGTCCTTCAATTTTGAAGGTAGCTTGTTCTGTAGGAACGCACTGCACTCATTCATTAACGCTACAGTCTCAAACTTGCTAATTCTCCTCTTCTTGGACAAAATGTCTTTCATGAACTTGACATAGTTAGGCATTTATTCTAAAGCTTATACCAATGGTATATTGATGTGAAGGTGCTTTAGAACATCCAAAAACTTCTTGAATTACATATCATATTTCTACTTATGTTGCTGGAGTCTTTGAGGATATAGAGGTAATGGAACTTTAACTTGAATCGATAAACTTTTCATACGAATTGTATATGCATTTGAAGAGGGCATTAGCTTATCAGAATTCACTAGGTTTGCAACATCCCAAAATTTAGCTCCATAAAAATGTAGAAATATATAAAAAAAAATAATGAATCGAACCAATGGTTGGTTATTAAATGTGAAAGCATGAAAGTTAGTTGGAGGTCCTAAGTTCCAGTCCCACCTTTTCCAAAATAATTTTTTTTTTGCAAAATTCCAATGTTTTTTTAATGTGTTACTATCCAAGCCAAGTAAACCTAGGTATAAATACCATTTTTACTCAAGATAATTGGCCTCTAACTCTCTTTTCTCCTACCTTAACTGTCCCTAACCTCCTCTTCCTATCTTGATCTTGATCTTTTTTTCTTTATTTTCTCCTTCTTCCACCATTGTTACCGTCGCACCTATCAACACCATTCATTCTTGATTTTTCTTCCTTTTGTCTTCAAGATTGTGCATCATCATCATCTCTACCTTGCTAACATTTTTCTTCAATTGGAACATCCCCAAAACTGAAATCTTGAATCTCTAAGATCAACTCCAACCTCGCCAACAAAGTGCCATTGCTGTCGATCTCCATTAGCTTGTGTAAGACCTCTTTTTCCTTTAATTTCTTAGGTAATCTTGCAAGTTAAAATCCTAAATTTCTAGATATAGAATTTGGGGAATTTTTAATTTTTCTAAAGGTATTTTTCCAGATTTTAATTAGATCTCAATTTTTTTAAAATTCAGCTCCAATTCTAGCCAACATTGGTGGTGCGTGCGTGCGCATACGTGTAGAAAAGAGGGCTATGTTTGTTTCTTGAATCTTTCCCATTTAATCTCAGCCTTTATTTGAGTGACTTAACCCTTCTAATTAGCCTTTAAACCCATGTCAATAAGGGAAAAATATTTTTGATCGATTGGCCATTCGGGACTCACAATTTGGGAAGCGTAGGTGTAATTAAGCGTAAACTAGTTTTTTGTTTCGACATAGTTGTTGGGTAAAGGTTATGGATTGATTAGATGAAAGAACTTAATCATTATTAGCTACTTATTTTCCAGTATATTATTGAATTAGGTGCCAACCCGAATGTTTTAAATCAACCGTAAAGCCGAAAAACGATCGCACGTACGATTCGCATCAAAATAGTGTAAGAATGGTATGGGTAGGATCTCACATGTGCATTTTTCACGATCATCTGCATTTAAATTGTTATTGATAATGTTTGAATGTGATATAGGTATCTTTATAAAATTCCTTGGATGAATGCTTAATGCATGTTTGTTTAGTCTCACACTAAGCTTGTTAAGCTCACCCCATTATCTTAACTTCTCAGGTAATGAACAAACTTAGGATCGGATTGGCATGCAGACATCTGACGGACTTCGGACGCAATTTCGTTATATTATTTTACTTTAATTTTATTTTTGGTTTACTTTCTCATTATTTTTATTATTTAGATTTTGGATTATAAGTTATTTAAAACTATGGTTTGGGACTGCTTGTGTTTTGGGGATTACCATGCATGCATGACACTTATACTTGGATTAGTTTTACAAATATTACATATTGAAATTGGACTATGCATGATACACGACTAAGTTAATAATTTGACAAGTAATGATATTTCCTACTGCTAACAAGGTATTCAAAATTATTTTTCTAAACCAATGCCGACAATTTGGTTTTATAAAAATTCACTTAATTCGCTAATTTGACTAAAGCATAGTTTGACCAAGTAAAGGAACATTTTCCAAAGTTAACAATATAAACCATAATTTTATAAAAGACAGTTCTTGAAGGTTTTAAACTGTCGTGAGAGTATGTTCAACACTAATGTGTCCAATGTGGCCTTCACGATTCGGTCGTAACTTCTAGCCAAGTTTGGGAGGTTAAAAGGTTAGATTTTACCTTTTCAGACTTTGTAGAATCTTGCTCTTCTGGTGTAGGAGTTTCAACTGTTGGTTGATCTTCCTTTTCCTTAGCATGTTCATCTTCAACCTCAACTACCTTGGGTTCCAAAGTCTTACCGCTTCGTAAAGCAACTACTTTGTATTGTTCCTTACCCAAATTCTTTTGATTTTTTATGACACACGACAAGGCTCCTTACGGTTTGTTACGAAGCTCCATAGCTAACAGACCTATTTGGTTCTCCAAATTTTTTAGTGTTACTACTTAGATTTGGATTAAGGCGTCATTCTTCGCCATGTACGCCTTCAACAAATTCTCTAAACTATTAGATGGTTCAGCTTACAATGGCTTTTGAATTTGTTAACTGACCCCTTGAGGTTGATTTTCTCTATGCTATACATAGCTATTGTTCGGTCTATCTCTTTGGTTGCTCTAAGAAAAGTTTGGATGGTTATGCCATGAAGGATTATAAAAGTTGGATTGTGGTCCTTGTCTACTCCTATTTTAGTTTTGATTTCCTATGTAATAAATAGACTTAGGATTTGATGGAAAATTCTTGAAAGAATGATCATCCCCACAATATACACAGGAAACAACATCAAATTGACTCGGTGGTTGAGCTGCAACATGATTAAAATCGTTAATATTAAATTGTTTCAACATTGAAGAGATAGAATATACTTGAGCTGAGAGTGAAGTGAGGGCATCTACTTCATGAACTCTGGCTACTCGTCTTCCTAAAGTTGCTTGATTAGTCGGCCAATGGTAATTCTTATTGGCTATTCCTCACTGATCTCGTAAGCCTCATTATAAGACTTCGACAAGAGAGCACCATTCACAAAAGTATCTACCACCAACCTTGTGTATGTTGAGACCATTATAAAGTGTCTCCAATTGGATGCAATGTGGGATACTGCGGTGAGGGCATCAACGAAGTAACTCTTTGAATCTTTCCCATGCCTCCTATAGGGGCTCATTATCCATCTGCTGAAAAGTGGTGATCTCATTCTGCAACTTAGCATTTTTGCTAGGTGGGAAATACTTTACGAGAAAACGTTCAGCTAATTCTTGCCAAGTAGATATTGAATTAGGTGGCAACAAATTAAGCCATGCTCGTGCTCGATCTCGTAACGAGTATAGAAACAACTTCAATCTCAATGTGTCTTTAGTTACATCGGCTATCTTAAAGGAATTGCTCACCTCTATGAATAGTGGAAGTTGAATATGTGGATCTTTTGTAGGCATTCCATTAAATTGGTCAATTGTCTGAAGCATCTGAAACATTACAGGCTTTAATTCAAACTGCTGTGACTTGATCTCTGGTCTCCTAATTCCTGGATTTAACTCATTAAAAAGTGGCACAACATATTGCCTTGGATCTTGATCCCTATCATCAGCAATAAGGATTAAATTATGAACGTTAGCAGCTCCATTCCCTTAACATCGTTTTGATTTTCAAGGTGCATCTCTGTAGCTTGTCTTCTGGCTAATCTTTCTCATCTTCTTTGTCGAAATGTCCACTCAATTTCAGGGTCTACAGGAAGTAGATCGATGATTCGATCTATGCTTATAAACACCTAAAAAATCATAAAACATAAAAAATTAATTAAATAAAGAATAAAAATAAATAAACCAAATTGCGAGGAATAATTTCACAAATAATGACTAAATTAACAGTCTCCGGCAATAGTGCCAAAAACTTGTAACTCGTAGGTTTATGTAAGTATATACAATTGTTATCAAGTAATAAGTATAAGAGTTATCGTCTCCGTAGGGACTATATTTAAATCGATACTTGTAAAAATTACTACTTACAAATTGGTTAAGAAAAACACTATAATTTTGAGTGATAGGTGTTAAATTAAATTAATTAAATGCAAGTTAACCTAGATGCAACTGAAATGCAATGCAAGGTGATGGTTTAGCAGCAATTTTCTTGAATTAACAACAATAACATAAATAAGCTAGAGTAACTACAACATTTGACTCAATTCATTTTTCATCATACTTTACAATGTTCAGAACATATTCTATGGCAACTCGATCGTTCATTAACTGGGAATCTCATATAAGTTCAACCAAATCTTACACTTAAAAAAATACGCAGAAACCAATGTCATAATTTAACTCAAGATTCCTTAGAATTTATGTGAAGAAATAGGGACGAATTAGGTTTGAAACAATTTAATCACATAAATCTAAAGTTATGCAAGGTAATAAGTTCTCTTATTCTATTACAGACCTCTAATTTATTCTAATGCATTCAAACATATTTTAATGGATGAAATACATAATAATTTTAATTTAAGGCATGAACGATTGATGCACAAAACATCATAAGCATGAATCAAATGAACTTTATTGAATTAATGTAATTATTCTAGCTAAAATAAAATTAAGTCATCATTATTAACGGAAAAACATCTAAACAATATGCAAACATTTGGAATATAAATAAGATTAAGGAAGAAGAAACTCTTGATGATTTTGGCAGTTCTTTGAAAATCGATCATGGTGGTTTCCTCCATTTATTGTGATTGTAAAATGCTCCTCAATGTGGTCGGCCAAGGTGGTTTTCCTCAAGGGAAAATGCTAGCTAAAGGAGACGGGGAAATGGGAAGCCTTATGAGTGGAAGAAAGGGAAAAAAAGGTGAGAGGAATATGAATTGATAGATGAATGAGTGATAAGGGATGATGGAATGAGAAGTGAGGGTTGGTATTTATAGTAGTGGGATGGCCTAAGAGTTTGCTAAAACTAGCTTGAAGATCCCTTGGTTCTCTACTTTGCTTGGTCGGCCTTGAAGTGTGGAAAGGGAGGTTGACGGTTGCTTGATTCATGCACGATTTCAAGCATGAATCATGCAAGGGGTTGGACGGTTTCTTGAATATTAATTGGCAGCTAATTTATGATTCTTTCATAAGATTAAGGACCTCCAAATTAATTGTCCCAAAGCTAATTTGGGCTTTTCTTGATAGCTTTGCAAAATTTGGGTCATTCTCCCCCTTATTGGACTGTTTTGACAACCCAATTCAGAGCAGACTTCAGTATTTTCAACAACTATCTTTCAAATTGGGTTGCATTAAATTTGCGAATCCAACTTAATGGGCTTGTCGTCTACATAGAGTAAAAATTAACTTGTGTGTAATATTAAATAGCTCCCATACTCATTAATTCAATGGTTCAACTGCGATAATTCGAGCACAGATATTAACATGGAGCATAAGATAGTTAAATTATACAAAATTAATATATAAATTTATAAAATTGCATACTTTACTAAAATAATGCCCATTGTCTCAATATGACAAAAACCACCCAATTAAATATCCAAATACTCGGAATTAATATAAATTCTAAGAAAAAAGTGATATAAAAAACTATAAAATATCTATATAATTTAAAGTTTATAGGTACACAAAGAAGCATCAGATTATGCAATTGGTGGAGTACTAATGCAAGATGGTCATCCAGTTGCTTTCGAGAGTCAAAAACTTAATGAGACAAAGTAACAATATATGATCTAAGAGGAATAAATGGTTGTTGTGGTGCATTACTTGCACACATAGAGACATGGTTTGCTAGGGTCTAGGTTCGTGGTCTTTACCAATAATGTTACAAACAATTATTTTCTAACCCAGAAAAAGTTGTCTCCTAAACAGGTTCGTTGGCAAGTTTTCCTAGCAGAGTTTGATTTTAGCATGGAATATAAGTTGGGGAGTGCCAACATTGTGGCTGATACACTTAGCCAAAAGATGGAGTTTTTGATAATCAGATAGCTTGATAGCTCTCTATTGGAGCACATTCAAGAGGGATTGTCTCATAATCCCACAACTAAAAATTTGATCTAACTTGTCAATTATGGGAAAACATATTTTGGCTTGAGGGAGATTTGCTATACACTCAAGGGAATCACATTTATGTGCCTCAATATGGGAAATTTCACAAAAAAAATCATTAAAGAGTGTCATGACTCGAGATGAGCTGGCCATCGAGGTATGCACCGCACTTTGGCCCTTTTGGAATATTGTTACTATTAGTCTCACATGGGTGATCGTGTGGAGACCTATGTGAGGACTTGTCTAGTATGCCAACAAGATAAGGTAGAGTTAAAGACTTCGGCTGGATTGCTACAACCATTGCCCATTCTAGAACGCCCATGGGAGAGTGTATCTATGGACTTTATTGTGTATTTTCCTAAAACTGGTGGGTTTTCAAGTATTTTATTGTGATGGATAGGTTTTCAAAGTGTGGAACTTTTATTCAAGCAACCAAGAAGTTCTCTAGTAAAGAGGTAGCTCGTTTGTTCCTTAGACATGTGTTGAAATAATGGGGAGTGCCACAATCTATCATTAGTGATTGATACGGGTGATTTACGGGTCGTTTTTGGATGGAGTTTGTAACAACCCGTTTTCAGTGGTGTCGAAAATAGTGATTTCAAGACCACAATTCCAACAAATGAATGATGATTTTAATATTTATTTAATATCTACAACATTATATTAAGGCCGTATTAAAATTTCGCTAAGAAATTTTGATGTTTAAATGGTTAATTAGGTTAAAAGGACTCAAATGGCTATGAAAATGAAATTTTATGTACTTGAATGGTAAATATACCAATTAAAGAGTTCTTGGATGTTTATGGATAGGTTTTCATGAAATTTTAATCATTTTAAAAGGTTAATTTGGTAATTTGGTAATTAAGTTAAAATGTTAAGTAATTAAAAGATGAAAAGATATCATCTTCTTGTTCTTTTTCTTCCCATAACCATTTCTACCATTAGAGAAGAAAGCTAGGTTCGACTAAGCTTTTTTTTATGCATATAAGTGAATTCAAGCCCCGTTTTTAATGATTTTTATGCTTTTGAGTCCGTTTTAGCTTAATCTAGCTAGCCCGAGGATTAATTTGTAAAAATGTTAAAGGTTGAGGGATTTTGAATGGATGTTTTTAACTGTGTTTTGATGTTAGTTGATAGATTATTAACTTTGGTTGTCAAATAAACATGTTTTGTTAAGTGATTTTTGGTGAAATTATAATTAGGGATTAAATCCATGGGTTTTGTTTTGAATTGGTTGTAATTATGGGTTGTTTCAAGGTCCTTGGTAGTTATGGCTAATATGGATTTAAGTTATTAGTTTAAGGACTAAATTGTGAAAAGTTAAAATGTTAGGGGTAATTTTATAATTTTGTATAAAAATAAATTATGGATTAAATTGAATACTAGAAGTACTTAATTGAATGAAATTATTTATTTAGATCAAGATAAACCATAATTGAACTTAAATTGAGGAATAGCTAAAGCTTCGAATTAGTTCAACTATACTACTACTACCTTAGTTATTGAGGTAAATTCGTATGAACTATAATCGTTTTAATGTTAGCTAAAATTGACTACTTGCTATGTTGTTTTAATATAAATGATTTTGAATATAACTGTATCTATGTTCTGATGAATTGACGGATAACGAGTATTGGTTGAACCTTAAGAATTCTTACAATACAAATGACATGTCATTAAAGATTTCATGTTTCGGGTACTAGTCTTGAATGTCCTACCGATGGCTAAGGTCCTACATTTGTTGTGGAATCTCCACAGCTCATGTGAGCAACATCATGTAACTAACATTTCGACCCACAACTCGGGTGAACAAGCCCATTTCACAGCTCATGTGAGCATTTATGTAAAGAAAAGGTTACGGTTATATGGAAAGGCATACTATGTGTGAGCATTCCTGAGCAATTGATGTAATTCTAGATGGTTCAACAGCTAAGAAAAGGAAATGAAATGGTAAGTATGCAAATGGGATGAATCATGATCTTATGAAAACATTGATGAGTTAAATGATGTATTATACATGGAAATCTACTTATCTTGTGGTTGAATTTATTTGTATCATGGACAAGTGTACTAACTTGTGAGTTTGATGATGTTGTTTAGGCTTATATTAAGCTTATGGTAATGGTAATGATGTTATGCTTAATCTATGATTATGTTAATGAAATGGTAAGTTATGTTTAAGTTTATATGTGCTTACTAAGAACTCGTTGCTTATGCAGTTACTTTCCTTTGTTTTGTAGATATTAAGAAGCTCAAGTGGTTGGAAGCCCGTCAGAGACCTATCACACTATCCAGCAACCACTTCGGTTGTTTTTGAGTATTTTGGCCAAGGTTAATAATGGCATGTATAGGATCTTTTGTAATGGTAGCTTATGAATGTATTAATGGTGATTTGGTATGTTTTTGCTCTGAAGTTTATGTTTGGTTTGATGAACCTTAACACCTTACCAAGTTATGTCATTTTGGTCATTTTTAAGTGCTTGTATATAAAGTCTTTTTTGGTATGTTTGTGATGGCTTGTAAATGGTCAATTGTGGCATCATGTGGTAGAGAATTGAGCTAGGTTTTATTGCTTGGAATATGGCAACATTGACTTATTCTGGCAAATAATGTTTTGGTATAATTGTGGTGCCTTTGAATGGCATATTGGTTAGATTGAATTAGGGTGTTTTAAATGGCATTTTTATATGTGTTTGAGTGATGTTTAAATCCCTTCAATGTGTGCCCAAATGGTATGAATGTTTAGGTATGAATTGGACTTGAAATGGCTTGATTTTAGGTAAATTTTTGGGATCACACAGCTTGGGATATGAGCTGACACACGGTCGTGTGACACACACGGCCTGGCTACAAGGCCATGTGTCATTTGGAATTTCTTAGTGTTTCAAGTCAGTAAGTTACACGGCCTAGCACATGGCCTGACACACGGTCGTGTGTGGCAACTCAGAGAGTTACACGACCTACGACACGACCATCTGACCTTACTCAGTGAGTTACACGGGTGAGGACACAGTCGTGTGTCCCTTTGTTTGAATGTTACATGGCCCGGGTTATGTCACACAGCCGTGTGACTCTAACTTTTTCTAAGTTATTTTTAGGGCCTTGATGGCTCCACTAGGGATAAAACACATATGATTGATTGGTTTATAATAAGTTTAATTCATTTAATGCTATGATGTTAAAATTTTTCCGTTTGTACGGTAATGCTCCCTAACCTTAATTTGGCGATGGAGACGGGTTAGGGGTGTTACAGAGTTGTTTAAGCTAATAGAATCAAACTTAAATTTTTCCACTAGTATGCATCCGCAAACCGATGCGCAGGCCAAATGAGTGAATGTATTGTTGGAGACATACCTTCGACACATGTGAGTGCCACTCAGAAGGACTTGCCAAAGTTGTTGGATGTGGGTAAATTTTCTTACAATTTGCATCGAAATGGGGCCACAAATCTTTGGTATTGTCTTTCAGCAATGTGAGCATCCTCTAATTGGCGTTTGGTGTAGACACTTTCTAAAGGAAAGGACCATTTAGTTGGGAAATCGAAACCAGAATTGAGTTTACTTACAACCCTCATATACTTATCCTTTCTTAGATGAAGATTTGAGATCTTGTTTTTAATGACGGGTTCATAATCTAGTCGTACACTAAAATGAGCACTACCAACAGAAGTTCCAGATCCATGTATCTTAAGTTGATAAAATTTTTAAGAAACACCTAACAGTCGATGCTCACGACGAATATAAAATTTGATGTAAAACGCCACTAATGTCCACCAAGATAGGGCTGATAACTGTCCCAATGAATTGTCATAACTATTAAGTACGACACAGAAGAAAGGGTTGAAAGGTAGATGGAATCCAGCCTCCAACAATATGAGTGGTAAGATGAAACCCATAGAACTGTCACTGGGATGACATCGTTTGGGAAGCTGAAATTCATAAGAAAAATTTGGTTTTCGAAAACCACGGACTCCCAAATACTGATTCATTTCTTCTCGGTAGTGCTGCTGTGGCAAATCTCAATTTCAATACATGGTGAAGTTTCACGAGTGAAGAATTGAATGGTTTGGTCAGGACCTCTCCCACTAATGGTACTTTTCCTCATTATAAGAACAAAAAGCTAAAAAGTTGAAAGGAGAAAGAAGAAAAGAGTTACCTTTGAGAAAAATCGAAAACAAAAGATGGAGAATGGAAAAGTTTCAACGGAGTAAGTTTATGGTTTTGGTCAATTTTGCAAAAGTAATTGATGAAAGAATTGGGAAACTATTTTATAGAAACAAACTTGAACAAGAAGTTTATTTCAAGGAAACTGTTCATATTCTCCAATGTGATTTTGAAATCTGTAAAAAGGGGGTAAGTTGTCACGTTCAAATTTTCGCGAAAGTTATTAAGTTGTGGAAGTACCCAACCCAAGATACGCATGTGGCGTGATGAACAGTTATCAGGTATACGATTGTAATCTCTCAAGTTAGAAATTTTGAGGATGAATTTTTGTTAAGGGAAGGAGAGTTGTAGCACCCAATTTTTGAGGGTCTTGAGTTAGGAGGGTAACCCGAAAGTAGTTTGAGTGGCGAAGTCTTATCCATCCTATTTATGCTTTCAGTGTATAGGCGAGGCACATAGTTGACGTTAGAGTATTTTGCAAGGATTGTTCTTTGAATGTGTTGAGTTGTAAAGAAGAAGAGATCGGTAAGAATAATGAGGAATTTTGGGTGACTTGGGTTATCACCGAAGGTATTGTACGCCCATTTTATTGGGTTATCAAGTTAGTTACGTAATAACATGGTAGTTAGGATAGAACGAAGGGCTGGACTAGAAATATAAAATATTGGATTTCCAATTACAGCTGTAAACCATTTGTTTTATAAAGGCAATCTTGAAAGTTTAAGACACATGTCAAGTTACAATAAGGGCTTAGGTTTTTTATATAGATATTCAGGTTAGAAAAGGAGGAGTTTTTCTTCTTCCTTCCTTAAGAAGTATTGTTACCTGAATCTCAAAGAACCTACAATATTTCTCTCTCCTTCAAGCCGAAGTTGTAGATCTGGATCTTTACTAGTGATTACTCAGTGTCAAGGTAAGATTTATGGCTCTGTCTGTTATATTGTGAAAAAGTAAGTCTATTTGATCTGGTAAATCAATAAGATGAAGATCTAAGGCCTTGCTTGGGGATTTCCAATGTTAAAAATGCTAGAAAAAGAAGGTATATGAATAGATATTGATGGATTTCCATGTTTTGTAGCAGTAGTTGTTGCTAATTTACGCGATGGAAGTCTGGATATGATGTTTTACGTTGCAGTAGGTGAGAATCAGGTGAATCCCTTAACTAACTATTGGATGTGTATAAATGTGACTGCCTTGACTAACAATACATTTGATAAGACCTAAGTAGAATAGACCATAGACCTGTTTATAGATTTATTCACTTGTGACATTCATACTGTGACATACCTTAATCCTAAGTGGATGATGGGCTATGCATGCATGACTCATATACTTTGATGTAAATGAAAGCTTGAGTTCAAATAGATAAGAAATTGAAAGTTGGTACATTGGGTATATAATTTTTGTTACATGTAGCATCATTCCACAATAGTGGAATTCATAACCTAACTAAAAGGTAAATAATATTGTCCCATAGACATTACTTGATAGATAAAAAGTAAACGTGGTTACGGGTCATTTGTCTTTGTCATAAATGATTTGATTTCTAGTTTATAGTAATTGACTTTTCATAAAGGAATGTAATGGTTACCGTAGATAAAATAAAATCATATTAAGAGAAAGAATTTATCCCAAAGAGATTGAGGATGTCCTATGAGGATAACACACTTATGGCAAGGTCATTGGACGAGCACTTATTAAGTAACTTTTGTAATGGTATATAATAAGAGAGAGCTCAGTCACAATACTTTAATGGAATAACTTCATGACTAAATAAGTTTATAATTAATAAACAAAAAGAAGAAACTTAATTATAAATTATTTCAGCTCTAATTATATATATATTCAATTGGTCCTTTCGCTAGCTTATTGAAACAAAAAATGAATTGCATGTAGAATCAAATGAATGGAAATGTGAAACAAGAAAAATAGTTTGCATTCACAGTAAATGTATTTTCTCACTAAGTACAGAAATGACTTAAGAATTAATTTAATATTTTTTGAATTTTTATTTAATTAATCATAATTAAATAATTAAATTTTGAAAATAGAAGTAAATTAATTAGTCATTATAAATATATTAAATAAAAAATTAAATATATTTCCTCAAAGATTCTATTATGGTAAAGTTGTTATGACTTTAACAGAAATAAAGTTAAGTTGAGAAAATTATTTAATTTGAAATTAATTTATTTAATTTAATTAATGAAATTAATTGATTAAATAATATTTATTTTTGGAAATAGAAAATAAATATTTTGTTAGATTAAATTATAAAGTGTTAGGTCAAAATTTCACGAAGCATATATAATTGTCCCCAATACATGAGAAGCTTGTCACACCCTCGTCGGCGAACTGGTATTTTTGGAGGTTGTACTGGCGAAAGAACCTAAGTCGAAAGATTTAGACTAGTTGGTGTTGGTGAATTCCCTAGTGAAGTAGTTCGCTGAGCTCTACCTAGTTTGCAAACTCTCATTCCGCTATTGGCGAGTTCTCTATTTGGTGCGAACCTTGTTAGCAGATCCTCCTGCTAATAAATCTGCCACCCCATGTTTTGTATTAATGTAAATGTATTAGTTGTGTTAGAAATCATGGTTAGTGGGATGCATATAAATCACGTGGCATCCTAGTAGGGGTATCGTGTCAATACCCAGGACACTTGGAGAACCTCGTAGGATGTGATTAATTAGTAAAAACATGTGTGCATGAATATTAATTAGTGTGGAATTCGGATTAGAGTTAGCTATAAATAGGACAACCCTGTAATGGAGAGATGGCTTTTATTTTCATCTACTCTTCTCATTTTCGTTATCATCGAAGAAAACTCAGAAGTGTTCTTCATTGTTAACAGAGGAACTGATTGTTAAGCTTGTAGAAGCTACCTTCTTTAAGCTGTCTGCTGGTAAACTCTTAAATCCTTCTTTAGGTTTTACCAAATTGGAAGAGGTAGTCATAGGAATTGTTCATTAGGGTTTTAACTAAAATACTAGACAGGAAGAAACTTCCTTCTAAATTTATTTACATGTTTACCAATTCTTGCTATTATGTTGAATTTTGGTTGTTTTTGTATTTTACAGAGTTGTTTGATTGTTTTTAGCCAAAGATACGGGAGAAGGTCCTAGTGCTAAGGGAAAAGAACCTATCAAGTAGATAAAACCTTATGTGAAGGTTTCTTGTGAGTTCCTTTGTACTTTGTGTTTATTAATTGTGTTAAGAGGTTTAAACTATCCTACTGTTTATTCAGGTGAGTTATACTAACCTTTTCTTTTGGTATGTCTGTCAAAGGAATGTGGAAATGAGACGATTCATGTATTGTTGATGTCAGTAAACCATAGACATGAGTCTTTCTTATGCATCGATAAGAATACTCATTCCTTGGTGCATAGCTCCGTGTCTAGATTGAAGAAAATAAGTATCGCGGTGTTGATGCGTATGATGGTGAAAAGAAGAAAGGAGAAATGTTATTATATGTTTTGCCTTCGGTATGGCACTTTGATGCAAACCGTAACTGGGAATACTCGACCCTGCGGGGGAACACTTACATGTTTGAATTAATAAGGAGGAATTGTGGAGGTTTGATAAGTATAATTGGTCTACTGGATCTGTAAAGCGACATGGTGGAAATAGAATATTGGTTCTTCAAAATAAAATTAGAAGCTAGCACAAGAAGGGGGTGTATTAGTTTAAAAGTGCATAAACATGTTTAGATGATGTGTGGACTATCGCATGAAGTGTAAAAAGTACGTTTAATGATTATAAAAGTTAGTCTATAATGCGACATACTTATAGAGTCGTCATGACATGTGTCCATCAAATGTTGGCATTTGATGGCAGATAATATCCGCCAATGGACTGTAACCACTTACGGATGGTATCCACCAGCGGATACTTTGAAAAGGGAAAAATTGTATTCGCTTGTAGTGGCGTGTCTTTTAAATGGTCTAAGACTTGCTCATGTAGTGTTGTATTCAAAAAGGGAATCCTGTTACGAGGTTGTTCTTCTATGGAACTTACTAAGTTCTTATGAACTTACTTAGTCTATTTTTCTTATTTTCAGGTGATTAGGTAGGGATAATTGTAAAAGGGATTTAGCCAGAACTGTGGCCTCTTTGGTGAGTCATATTTATTTACGCTCGGAACATGTAATCATTGAGGATAGGATAAATGTTAGATTCTGCTAGTTTTTATTTCAAAAGCTTATATTTGAACAGATGATTTTGTACTTTTGGGATCTTACGAGTAGTATTACTAGGCACTCTGCCTAACTGTTTTTATTGGTAACATTCAGCTAAGGATAAGTATTGAACTTTTCTATGAGTGTTAGCTCATTTTATGTTTTATATAAATATGTCGAGGATTAAAGGGCTTCCTCCAAATGTTTTTTAGACATTTTTTAATTATACTTAGCGTATTATGACCGCCTATAAACATGTTATCGTTTATAGTAAAAATATCACACCAAAAATATGTTCAATTAAACCAGCAGTGTCCACAAACGTAAAGGTCAAGTTATAATATAGTAAAGTTTACAACGAAATACTGGTAAGTATTCCGAGGATTGTACCCAAGGGATTGCAGATTGGAGAAACTATTATTAAATTAACTATAGAAAATAATTAATAATCTAATCGAGTCACGAATTAATAGTGTGAATCCAAACTAATATATTAATTAAACTAATTAAATTAATTAACCTAACTAACCTAATGGACTTTCCTATTCTTAGTGTAGACAATGGCAGCCTCTAGCCTATGATCGATTAAATCCCTAATTATCTAATTAACTAATTAATTATCCTAGATTAAGTTATTTATCACCTTTAGCTAAAAATACCCTTCCGGTCTCATCTTCACTAAGTATTACCACCTAAGTCACCCTCATGATCTCTTCCTAGGCATACGGATACCCTCCCAGTCTCACCGGTTGGCACAAGTTATACACGATAGGATGCCATTTCGGTCTCACCTGTCTAGATATTATATTAGGGGCATCACTCTCTAATATACTAAGTATTCTTAAATAAGCAATAAATTTCAGACAAATAATCACTTAAAAATAAATTAGTTTATAAATCGAATTATGCAAGATATGAAATAAAACACAATATTCTATTCTAATATTCATATAATCATCAATTGTCCAGATTAACAAAGGATAAATAAAAGAAGAAAAGAGATAAGAGAATTCTCATGAATAAATATATTGAAGCACGATTCTGGACAATCTCCGATTGCAATTATCTTCACATCAAAATAGAAAAGTTCTGACTACACGAACACAAAAGAAAATACAAAGAAAACTGAATAGGAAAAATTGTCTATCTAAGTCTGCACACAGTTCTGGTGACTCTAAGGTTGCTTATATAGGCAATGGGCTACTTTGTGACCTTTCAACCATAGATACATTTAGATACCAATTAATGTAATATTCTGATAAATGTAAAGGTTTAAATATGGAAATATCCCAATAGTGTCGTCTACGAAGTTAGTCACATTTTGGCCTACCTTTTCTGCGTCGTCATGACATGGGAAGGCTCTTCGTTATGATGTCGCCATTGTCGTATCCTTTCGATATTCATCGCATCGTCTTGACGAGAGGAAGCTCATCGTCTCTCGTCACAATGTTAAGTGTATTTCCCGGCGGTGGCAGCTTCGTTGTGCTATCAAGCTCCTTTATCTCGCGGCCTGTTCATCATCTCTTGTATTCTTGGACCTGAATTGGCATCCTACACATTTAATTAGCCCATTAGTCACTCATGAGGCCTGAGTCAGCCTTATAGGTCATCGAAAAAGCAAAAAAATGTGTAAAAATACTTATTTTATTAATATTTTACTCCAAACCTACTAATACTAAAAATGAAATACTTAATTATAAAAGTGCTAGAAAACAAGCTTGTCTAGTGCGAAAATGACGTAAAAAAACTACAACATTTGACGTTAGGTCGTACTACTGCATATAGTGCTTTTAAAGTTTATATGTCGCTTGATATTTGAGTTTAACGTCACAGTTCATAGAGCAACCTGCCGAACTTAAGGTGTTAGAATCGCAAATTGATTTGTCAGTTCGATTTGTTTCAAATTGTAGCGCTCCATACTCGGATCCGACGATCGGGTAAGGTGTTACAATTTTATGGGTATCATAACTTTAGTTTAGTCGATTCTTGGAAACCGACATTAGTTAGAAACCCCGCGATGCATGCTACATGAATCTGGCTTACTCTCTTATAGTGTTGCTAAACTAAGTTTTTGTTTTGTAGCAAATAAAAGAAAAATGACAGTAAACTCAAGAAATGCATAAGGAGAGAAGATAGAGAGCAACGCACTTTCTCAAGCCAAAGAGGCTCTCTTAGAAATGATGGGTCATGTCATGGGACAATGGTTCGACCAATATATGGGCGCTACACCATCTTATACACATCGACGACGTGATAAAATAGTGAGGTCAGAAGAAATAGTGAAAACAGTTGAAGTTGCACAACCATTAAATCTTGCACCTCCTGTTCTTGTCGTAGAAATGTCTCGTGGGGGTCCAGTGGAGCTAATTCGCAGGAATGGGTTGAGAGAATTTAAAGGAAGCAAGGAAGATGACTCGGTAGTGACCGATAACTAGTTCTCGTAATTCTATTAGGTGACAAAAGAGTTGCAATGCTCTCCAGCTAATACTCTTCACTGCGCAATTTCCTTGCTAGAAGACGAAGCGTATCGATTGTCGAATATAGTAATCAGTATCGTTCTCAAAGATCAGGTGAACTGGGATTTTTTCTTGAAGAAGTTCAGAGAAAAGTTATTAACAGGATCTTTATTAAGCAAATGAAGAGGGTATTTCTAGAGCTCAAATAAGGGGAAATGGTTGTGTTTGAGTATGAACGAGAATTCATTTGGTTGAGTAAATATGCTAAAGATTTGGTCTCAGATGAGAAAAGGCCTTTGTATCAAATTTTAAGAAGGGTTGAACAAAGAACTCCATGTGCTAATATCTGCATTAAAAATCTGAGACTTAGTTGCCATGTCTATGAAGGCTCAGAGAATAGTTTGTGGTAGTGAATAGAATCATTCAAAAAAACAATAGGAAGTTAGAAACAATAGGAATCAGAATACACAGCGAAAGTGCGATGGTCAGTTTAGAAGTAGAAGTAGCAAATTCTATGATTAAGTAAGTGATGTGTCAGTAGGAAATTTCGAGGATGAAATCATTTTTATAGGGAAAGAATTGTAACACCCAAAATAGGGCCTAGGAGTTTTAGGGGTATTTTAGGAATATTAGCCTTAGAGTGTTCAGAATTTTGCAACAAAGATATCGATAATTTTTTCGTCTATGGCTTTTAGAAAATTAAATCAATTTCTGAAAATGAGTTTTAAATGCCTTTAATTTTGAAAAAGGACTAATTCGTAAAAGAGTCAAAACTTAGAGTTTTTAAGAGGCATTTAGACCAGATTTTAAAATCCAACCTCAAAACCCTCATTTATAGTTTATTTTCATGTTAGTCTTCTTCTCCTCTCATACTTGTGCCGTCTATAGTTCTCCCAACTCTCCCAATCGATTTTAATTTCCAAATCCTAATTCCTTTTGATTTCTATCATCTCTTAAGTTATAAATCTCCATAAAAGTTAAGAAAAACACCCAAAAACATCATTGGTTTCTACAATGTCAAGCTTGTGAGTTTTTCGTGTACGAAGGTAACGGTTCATCTTCCTATTAGTTTTAAATGTTATTCAGTCTTTAAAACCAAGTTTTTAGCCATTAAATCGTATATTTTGAATAAAAGCCGAAAATTAGCTCGTTAATGATGGATTTCAAGATTTTGAGTAAAAACATGACTTCAAAGTGTTTGTCAATTAGTTTTTACATGATTAAGAGGTTTCTAAACTTACTTTGAAGTTTCGTTAAAGATTTCTTGAGTTTTAATGAATTTTTAGAAAATAGGCATAAAACATGTCGAAATAGTCGATACTATGAATTGAGTATTTTATTGTAGTTTAAGGTTGGGAATTAGTCGTAGGTGAAAAATTAGATGAATGAAACTCGTTTTAGGTGAAAAGATTATGTTTAGATCGAGATATTTGGATTTCAAGTTGGTTATATTAAAGGTTTTGGGTACATGAGAACATAGCTTAGGCTTATGTTTTTGATTGCTTGTGGTGAGTCCTTAGCTAATTTTTGAATTTATTGTTTTGTGAATTATTGTGTTGAAGCTTCGGATTGGTTAGGACCTTTTACTAGTAGAGATAAAGATAAGGAAAAGCTAGTTTATGCTTTCGGCTTTTCAACAAAAGCGTATTGGTGAGTGTTTGGAATATTTTCTTATGGACAAGATTCAATGCGTCATTCAAAAATTTAGTAGTAGCCTAAACCCCTATTCTAAATTCTGAGTGTAAGCTTTCTCATACTTATACTATCTTGAGAACAATGTGATTATGTATTTATGAATATGTGAATTGAGATGAGATGCTATAACATGTGATATGTGGTTATGATAACCATTGTGAAAGTACAAATGTGTACATGTTATATATATGTTAAAGATGCAAATGTGTACAATGTTTTGCTAAAGATGCAAATATGTAGTAATAATGCACAGATAATCGGTAAGTGATATGTGTTTGATTTCGAATATTTTTTCCTTATGATATTAAAATAGTTGAATATAGTTGACATGCCATAGGATTGTGAGTATTCACCTATATGTACAGTGTTTTTGGGCATTGAGGCCTTGGGACATGTTGGAAGGATAAGAGAATGAGAGCTGAGTTACATCCAACTAGACATGTGAGGGGAAATAAGGAGAGTGTTAGCTTTATGCTTTACTTTTGGGACATGTTTGACTCTGTGAGTCTATGTGGTGTGCTGGAGATCCGTGTATCTGATTAATGATGATAGAGCTCACTTTTATGTTTCAAATCTCAAGTGCCAAAGTACCTTAATTTATGAATATATGTGTATTGTGATATGTGCTTATATGACATGTGACCATTATGTAATTTATCAATAAACATGTTTTTAAGTATTGTGATATATGCTTGAATGTTATGTGATTATATGAGAATTGTAGTATATGCTTGAATTTTATATGATTATATGAGTATTGTGATATATGCTTGAATGTTATGTGATTATATGAGTATTGCGATATATTCTTGAATGTTATGTGATTATATGAGTATTGCGATATGTGCTTGAACGTTATGTAATTATATGAGTATTGTGATATATGCTTAAATGTTATGTGATTATATGTGTAATGTGATATATGCTTAAAAGTGAACATGATTACCATGTAAATGAACTAGTAAATAATACATGAGTGAGTATAATATGACACTAGAGTTGGAACTATTGTGGTTGTGCCTTATGGTTGTTTTGTTAATGCTTGATGAATTGTTTGCATGGTAGTTGTTCTAGGCATTCACTGAGCTTGTTAAGCTCACCCACTCTTCTTAAACCTTTACAGATTAGAAGTGTGTCGGTGTTAGTGGTGTGGTTCCGAGGGGTGATCAAAGTAAGTCTATTTTTCGTGTTTTGTAGTATTATTGTTATTTATTTTCGTATTAGGAATAAGGAAATGTGGTAGACTTTTAATAATATTTTTCATGATATTTTGCAAGTTCCATAGCTTAATTGCTCTTAGTATTTTGAAAATTGAATCGTATTATTTCGATTATCATTTGGACTTATTTTCAATGTTGAGACTATTATTACAACCGTTTTGATGTTTATTTGATAATGATATGATAGCATGATGAATTGATACAAGTTGGAATGACTTATATGCTTTAAAATTTTGTATTTTTCTGGTCTGGAGCAAAGGTATTGATATTTTTGTTGTAAAAACGATACCTCTGTGATTTTAAAATGTGCAATAAGTCAAATCATAAATTGGTATCGATACCCTATCACAAGTATCGATCTCAGGGTAATTTTATCGATACTTTTTCAATTGTACCAATATTTTCTTATGTTTTGATTTTAGACGAGAAACAGAATGCAAGTTTGGTATTGATTTTCCAGGTGGTATTGATACCATTTAAAGAAAATATTGATACCTTAGGGTCCGTATCTATACCTATGTACTTATGTTGTAAATTTTGCTAAGTGATTCTAATGCATTACTATAAGTTTATTTAAAGTATGTTTGGCATGTTTTAATGATGGTTGATGTATATTAGACTAAAAATCTAGAAGAGCACTAATAAAGAGGATGATTTCTTAATAATGTGACAATTTACTGTGAGTATGACATGAGATGGTGGTTTGGCATCCTGATATTCGAGCTTGGCGACTAGGCCCTGTATAGGGTGTTACACTGCTCCTATTTCGAGTCCACCGTAACAAATGGCGCCAGTGGAATTCAAAGAGTTGAAGACTTAATTGCAAGAGTTGTTAGACAAGAGGTTTATCTAGGCTAGTGTTTCACCATGGGGTGCGTTGATCTTACTTGTTAAGAAGAATGATGTGTATCTTTATTTGTGCATAGATTATCGATAGTTAAACAATGTGATTATCAAGAATAAATACCCACTGCCCAAAATTGATTATTTGTTTGATTAGTTGAGCGGAGCTAGAGTGTTCTCGAAGATTAATCTTCATTCGGGTTATTACCAAGTCAAGATCAAGGGTGATGATATTCCAGCCTTATCTTGACCGATGCGTGGTTGTCTTCATCGATGATATATTGGTTTATTTGAAAAGTGAAGTAGAGCATGAAAGAGCATTGTGGATGGTTTTGAATATCTTTCGTGAAAACAAGTTATACGCCAAGTTTATTAAGTGTGAATTTTGGCTAAAGGAAGTCCACTTCTTAGGTCATGTCATTTCAGTGGATGGAATTAAAGTAGATCCCGAAAATATCAGGGTTGTATTGGATTAGAATCTGCCAAAGAACGTCACTAAAGTACGTAGTTTTCTTGGCTTTGTGAATTACTATAAAAGGTTTGTAAAGGGAATTTCTATGATTGAGACACCTTTGACGCGACTCCTGAAAAATAATGAGAAGTTTTTCTGGTCTGAAAAATGCCAACAAAATTTTGATAAGTTAAAGAAGGCATTAACCGAAACCTTAGTTTTAAGCCAACCAAAATCAAGAGTAGAATATGTAGTGTTTACCGATGCATCCCTAAATGGTCTGGGATGTATGCTCATGCAAAATGGAAGGGTGATTGCTTTTTGGTGGGGCCATAACACTGAAGAAAATAAACTCCATCTATGTAGTTGGGATAAACTCTATACCCCTATCTTTGAAGAAAAACTAAGAATTCATAGGATGAAACTTTTTAACGAAACTCTCCTTTCAAAACTTGTATGCGAATAATGAATAAACCAAACTTCATTCTCTCTATTGTCTTAAGAGCCAAATAATGCAAGCACCACCCTTTTGAAATTGTTAAACCTAAGCCTTCTGACTCTTGATTTTGGAAAGGCATTCTCTTCAGAAGGGACATTTGCAATCAAGGTAAAGACATTCAACTTTGGAGTGGGAGAAATTGTTGGATTTCTAGATCCATATGGCCCTCTCTTGGATACAATCAAAATTAATAACTTAGCCTTTCAGGTACAATTGTACCTTAACCGTCATATGAAGTTTGGAACCTTAGTAAGATTTTAGAGATTATTTGCCCTAGTCGTGCCTCTAATCTCTCCAATAGATCTCTTTCTCTCTCTCCAAGGTGGTAAGGACTTTTTTTTTTGGAAAAATGACCATAATGTTATGTATTTTAGGAAAAGCTATGTACACTCTACTCTAGCAGTTGGATATTCATTCTCCTTTAAGCATCCTTTCTTTCAAAGCCTAGACTAATCTTTGGTGCTTCAAACTATCTTTCAAGATTATTGTCTTCCTTTGGAATATTTGTAACAATTGCCTCCCTATTGATTATTTTCTCTTGTCTTTTTATATTATGATCTGACCATATAATATCATTTAGTATTAATTAAACATTAGACAACTAGTAAGCTAATATTTGCTTCTATTTTGCTTTACATGCAAAAACTACATAAGGACATTATACAAAGGATATTAATGTAATTCATAAATAATTTTACTAACCAACCTATTCGAAAAAATTACAAATATACAAACGAATATACTACACTTAGGACATCAAATCCAACAGGGATCAATAACAACCCACGACTTAAAAAGGAAGCTAGACAATGGACAACATGTGCATCCAAAACCTTTATTAGTCTCTCTTGGTCGTAACATATTGTTTGTTCGGATATGTATAAAAAAATAAAAATAAAATACCACTCTTACTATCTTTATATGTTAAAATTTTAAATTTTTTTTAAAGTTAACCTTTCTTCTATTTAATAGTTCTAGTTAAATCGTTAATAATGTTAGTATTTTATTGAGTTTATAGTTATAATTATATAAGTGTTTTAATGATAGATTTTAACAAAAAAAATATTTATTAACGAATTTTAATGATATAATAATTAAATTGGAATTAAATCTAAAAATAAAAAAATAACTTCTTAAATAAAATAGCTAAATCTCAAATTATATTGAAATAAAAGGACCACCAACATATTTTGATCAAATACTTCTAATTAGTATTTTGAGAATTTATTTCAGAGCAATTTTATAAATGTCTAGGAAAATTCACACATTAATATTTTGCGTTAATTCAATAATATCTAGTTTTTTAATATTAATCTTATTATTATAAGTTTTTATTATATCGATTCTTTTTATATAATGACTAAAACTATTCATAGTCTCTCCCCAACCTTTAAATAAGAGGATATTTTAAATTCATATCTTCTTGCACTGACAACTATATTGATATTAATAGAATTAAAATTAATCTACAATTCAATAATATCTAATTATGTTAATCAATAGTTTTTTTAATTAATTTTATAAATTTATTCAGAAATAAACATAAATTTAAAACAGCCTGTTAAAAGTTACTATATATTTCTTTTTATTTATATGAAATTTAAAAATGTAAATATTTACAAAACTTTAATAAACATTTAATATAATTATATAATACATATACCAGTATAATGATAATGACTATTTTTGTTTTTGTAGGGACTGTTTTTTATTTAGGAGTACCAAAAGTCAAACAATAAAGTGTTTTTGTTTTGTTTTGTTTCAGAAAAACAAGAAAGTGTTTTTACCTTAGATTTTAGTTTTGAGTTAACTTTGGATGTAACTTCACATATTCTCAGCTTTTCTTTTCTTTGCTTTCTTGTTTTTAAATGATGTGATATTTATGATACTTTCTACTAGTGTATGATAAATGAAATAGAGAAAATCTGTGTGTGTGTTTTTTTTTTTAAGTTTGGAGATTTGCATGCCAGGTCTTGTCCACCGTCAATAAGATATGGTACTAGATTATCACATAAAAAATTGTGATTTAGGTGAAGAACACACACCAGTGGTGATGTTAAAGGAGCACTTATAGCACCCGAATCTGCCAAACGGAATTCAAATCTAGTGTAGTGTGGGGAGGGGTTTGCTAAAGTTGCATTACTAAACTTAATAATCATGGCAAAGAATCGGACCTCGGACGTCGGAAAGCTAGAGCCACCCTATACCCTGAATCTCCAAAAGCAATTTACTAATCCCTAAAACCAAAAAAAAAAAGAAATAAAAAGGGTTGCAGTTGAAACTCTTTTGTATTTATATAATAAAAATAAGTAACAATGAATGCGGAGTTAGGGTACGTGACAGAGAGACAGGAGGCAGCACAGCGCATATCCCAATGAAATAAATAAATGTATAGTATCCATGGGAGGGGAGAGGAGGGGAGCAGCAGAGTGTGATGATAATTCCCTTCTTCCGTTGGCGTTGGGTTGTGAAGAATCAGATATGCATTAATGGGATATTCTTTTTGGCTCTCGCTCATCATCATCATCATCTCTCGTACGTGCCTTTGGTAGCCAATAGGCTGTAGTTTTAGCTGACCCGTTTTAGTAAATGCGTTTTGTTCTCCCACCTCCCAGGCAGTCCCCCCTTCCTCAGACACTTCCAAAACCAATTTTCTTTACTCTAATATTAACCTAACCCCCCATCCAACCAAACGGCACGCTGCTCTCCTTACTTTCTCACCTACTATTTTTACATTCCATACATTTCTAATCCTTTTCTTTCCTTCCGCTCTATTTTATACTATATTTACCATTTCTTATTCAGATTTTATCATTTTTTATACAATATTGAAGGAATGGAATGTGTGTAATATGGTTCAAATTTATACTAAAACTGGAATTGATAAGAATTTTAACTATCCGAATCAAGAAAAAATTATATTATTATTAGAATGTTTTCATCTTTTTATATAAATCGGGTAGTGTTTGGAAAATTATTTAATAATTAAATTTGAATGTGATTGTTTATAACTATACAACGATGACATATTTGATAACTATTATAATTGGTGGATCCAGAATTAGGTGTAATTGGAGTGCTCCAATTACACTTTCCAATTCTTAGATGAGGGACGCAAGTAATTACACTCTAATCTAATTTTAAAATATATATATTTTTACACAAGTTAACAAAATTATATTTTAAAAATAAATATGTATGAGTGTTTGGAATGGTTATGACAAAAAAATATTATACTATGAATATAAAAATAATTTGTATATTTTATAAAATTATAACAAAAAATTATATTATTCGAATCCTAAAAAATTTCTAAAATTATGGTCAAAAATTTATTATAAAAATAATTTGTATGTGTCATCTAGTTTATAATAAATTTAATTACTATGTGCTAAAAATTAAAATTTAGGACATTATAATTTTTATACTTTGAATTTAACCATTTTAACCAATATGTTATTTAGCTTTTACATATAATTTTAACAAATATATATACTCAATAGATGCCAAAATCTAGTTTATAATAAATTTATGCATTTGATGTGTCAGCGTGGAAAAGTAATATACGAAAATCACACTTAAATATTGGATTAGAGCAACACAACCATGGAAGAATCTTTTATTAGGGTCCAACATTGAATTATACATGATTTGGGGGAGAAAGACTAAGGTGCTTTTTTATCATTTACAACTTTAAGAGCAATTTTACTAAATCAATGGATCTTTCAAACAAAGAAACAAAAACATCTTGCCCCCATCTCCACCCTCAAAATTCATATCATCCTATAGTAATGATAAAATTTTATGGTGTTTTAGCAGGGAATTTTATTAAATTGAATGTTCCCACTCACCAAGGAAAACATTTTATTTTTTTACATTTAAGTATAAGTTTTGTTGCAGAGGAAAAAAATAATTTTATGAATGTGTCTTAATTGGGATTATGAATAATACAACTGTTTTTGTAATTATCGGAAAATATTCTAGTTAAGTGCATGTTTCTTGACATGTTAGCAGAAAAATTTATCCAGCTGAATACGTTTTCGCACACTCTCTTAAAAAAATTAATCTATTTTCTTAAATTAAAAAAATGACCTATTTAGCCAATTAATTTCTTTTTCGGCATATTCAATCCATTTAACCAAAAATAATATAGATAAATAAAATTGTCTTTATTTAGTTTTTATATTAATATTTATTTGAAGATAATATTGGTAGGAAATAAGGTGATTGATTTGATTAAAATTGAATTGACAATTCAAATTCCTTATTCCCAAATTCCATATACGGAAACCTATAAATCCCATTTTACGTGTTCCTCTCATTCACTGCATCACCCTTGATTCTTTTCTCTCGAGATCTGTCGGTTGTAGGATAATGGACGGTGTTGATCTTTCTAACATCAACAACATTTGTCTGCTTTCACCTTTCACCCTCTAATTCGCCTAATTCTCTCTGCAGTTGACTTTCTCCCTTCCCCTTTTCTTCTTTTATATTTTCTTTGTTCAGCAAAAGCAGATAAACCATGTTTTATTTATATACTAGTTTTGTATCCAAACCCAATAATTGTATGCTAATGATAAATTCAATTTAAATGCTAAATATTTAAAACAAATAAATATATAATTATGACATAGTTAGTATGACTTGTATGCTTTACGTTGGATTGATTATTTATTTGTATCAAATTGTAAAATAAAAATTATAGACCAGACAGCAAAAACCATAAAAAAATATGGTCTGAAATTAAAAATAAAATAAAAACTACAAAAAAATGTTGAAGGAACCGCAATCAAGCCAGCACTATTGGTGACAAAGCAAAGATTTAATTTGAAAAAATAAATTGAGTGGCTAAGATTTTTCTATGAAAAGAAAATAGGCATAGATTTAAATTTGAAAATAAATGGTTGGTGCACCATTACATTATCGATGCTATCAAGAGAAGTTGGTGCGATAGGGGTATGAGTGGCATTATAGAGAAGAAGCTAAAATGTTGTACTTATTTAGATGCATGGGGCAAAAATATTGACAGAGAAGTATGAAAGAATAAGACATAGTTGCTAGTACAGTTTGGGAAGGGGTTTTGATTGATCGATCAAAAAGAAGAATCTACTTCAACCGATATGCCCTTAGGCACAGCTATACATAACATAGAAATCACACTTGGAAGGGGTGGACAATTAGCTAGAGCAGCGGGTGTTGTTGCGAAACTGATTGCGAAGGAGGGGAAATCGGCCACATTAAAATTACCTTTTGGGGAGGTCCGTTTGATATCCAAAAACTGCTCAACGATAGTCGAACAGGTGGGGAATGTTGGGGTGAACCAGAAAAGTTTGGGTAGAGTCGGATCTAAATGTTGGCTAGGTAAGCGTCCTGTAGTAAGAGGAGTAGTTATGAACCCTGTAGACCATCCCTATGGGGATGGTGAAGAGAGGGCTCCAATTGGTAGAAAAAAACCCGCAACCCCTTGGGGTTATCCTGCACTTGGAAGAAGAAGTAGAAAAAGGAATAAATATAATGATAATTTGATTCTTCGTCGACGGAGTAAATAGGAGATGGATCCATTGAAGAGGTGGGGGTTGTTAGTGGGGGTCAAATTTTTATGGGGAAGAGTATGCTCACTTAAAGGTCCAGTTATCAACCTTATTAGAATAGGAGGAAATAAAGTGGAATCAACGAGCTAAGGTTTTTTTGGCTCAATGCTAGGGACTCAAGTTCCAAGTACTTTCACGCCTTCGCAAGTGCTAGGAAGAAAAATGATACTATAGAGGTGTTGAAGGATGATCAAAGTGAGGTGGTAAGAGGTAGAGATGGTTTGGAATTATTTGATAAAGCATTTTCAAATAGATGAGGTGTGGTTACTCGTTTGGTGGAGAGTAATGTTTCAAAGGTGAATAATGTTATGTTGATGGCATTGTTTGAATCAAAGGAATTTAAGAAGGTGATGTTTTCTATGCATCCAGATAAGCTCCGAGTCCTGACGACTTAAATCCGACTTTCTTCTAAAATTTTGGTATTTGATTGGTGACGATGTGGTGGCATCTAGTCGAAAGTGGTTATCTACAGGTTTTTCCTCTTCGACACTTACAAATACTCTTATTGTGTTGATGCCTAAAGTGAGTAATCCTATTTTTTTAAAAAAAGACCTTTTACTTATTTCTTTATATAATGTTATGTATAAGATTATGTTGGAGGTCCTCACAAATATATATAAAAAAGTTTGCCTTGTGTTATTGGAGATAATCAATATGCTTTTGTTCTTAGAAGATTTATTATTGATAATATGCAAGTGTCTTTTGAATTGATGCATCATATAAAGGGTAAGAAAGGTTGAAAGGATTGTGTTATTGCATTGAAATTGATATCAATAAGGTGTATGATAGGATTGATTGAGGGGTTTTGCAATTTGTGATGTGAGCTAAGGGTTTTAATCAAGATTGGGTAAATTTGATTATGTTGTGTGTAACAGATGTAAAGTATTATGTTCTTTTGAATAATGATGAAGTTGGGCCTACCACACCACAAAGAGGGCTTCAACAGAGGGACTCATTATCCCCATATTTGTTTATTTTGTATGCAGAAGGCTTGTCTTATCTTTTTCTAGGTTGAGCATAGAGGGATTATTAGCGGAGAGAAGGTGTGTAGTAAGGGCTCTACTGTGTCACATCTTTTCTTGTGGACGATGCATTTTTATTTTTTAAGGCACATGAGGCAGAGTGTTGAGGGTGTTAAGGAGATTTTGTACACTTATGAGCATGCCTTGTGTCAAGCTATTAGTTTTAATAAATCAAGAATTTTCTTCAACCCAAATGTGAATGATCGAGATTGGCATAGCAAGTATCTATGGGTTCATGCATCTTTTGAGCATAGCAAGTATCTAGGGTTACCATTTTTTATAGCAAATGGTCCATTTTTACATTTCTCTATGATAAGATGTGGCAGAAAACCCAAAATTGGAATAATTAGTTTCTGTTTAGAGTGGGGAAAGAAATGCTTTTGAAGTCTGCGACAAGCTATTTTGACTTATTGCATGAGTGTTTTCCTTTTTCTGATCTCGTTATGTGATAAGCTTCAATGAATAATGAATTCCTTTGGGTGGGGCCCGAAAGGGGATAGTTGATAGAATATTCATTGGTTTCGATGGAATTGTATGTGTATGAAGAAAGTTGATGACAAAATGGGTTTTCGGAACCTACAGTTTTAACCTAGCTATGTTAACAAAGTAAAGGTAGAGATTTGTATTGTGCCTTAGTACTATCATTTTCAAATTTTCAAAGCTAAATATTTTTGTAGAGGGGTTTCTTGTCAGCTAGGTTAAGGTCCAATCCAAGCTTCATATGGAGAACAACTTTTAATGTTAATAAGTTGCTAGTATCGGGGTTATGATGACACATTGGGTCGGGTGAAAATATTATTGTTCGTAAATATCCTTGGCTGCCAAGGGTTATGATGTACCAACCTATTTTCAGTGGTGTCAGAAATAGTGGTTTTGGGACCATGATTCCAATTAGTCAGTTAGTATTTTATTATTTATTTAGTATTTATGGAGTTATTATAGAGTCATATTAAAATTTGGTTGGAAATTTTAACGTTTAGATAGTTAATTAAGTAAAAATGACTAAATCGTAAAAGCATAAAAGTTAATCGATATTAGTTCATTTGTACTAAATAGTAATGAAAGCATAATTGAATGGATTTATATGGTAATTAGACCATAAGTTAAATAAGTGGACGATCATGGCTTGTTAAATAAGAAATCTTAATGGTTTTTAAAGGGTAAAATAGTAAATTAAAAATTAAAAAAATTAAAGACAAACATATTGCCATCTTCCTTAATTCATCTCCACAGAATGTTGAATGAAAGAAACACCATTTTTGTGAGCTTGGAGGTTCGACTAGCTATTATCCCTTGCATGTAAGTTGGTTTTTATCCTGTTTTAGTAATTTTATGTTTTTAAGAACGTTGTAACTCAATCTAGCTAACCCAGGGACCAATTTGTAAAATTGTTAAATGTTTTGAGTTATGCCATTGATGAACTTATAATGTTTTTGAAGTTTGATGATAGATTATTAAGCTTGATAGTTAAAAAGGACTATTTTGTAAATTTTAGTTAATTTTAAGTTAAAGGACTGAATTTATAAAATATTAAATTGGACTGAAATTCTTGTGAATTTTAATATGGACTGCAATGGTACAAAGGAACATTCCGCTAGCATGAAATTGGTGTAATTGTGATAAATTTGAAAGTTTCAAATTGTAACACCCCAAATCAAGCCCAGACATTATGGCTGAATCTGGCTGTGTCACATGGAAGTGCTTTTCGTAAAGTGAGTTGTCTTTAAAAACCTCCTTTCTTTATCACTTCTTTACACTCTCTTTTGCTTAATACCAAGACGTGTCGATCAATTTCAAACGTAATTCATATTCATAAGTTATTCTTTTTCAAAACGTTATAAAATTTCAAAATGTTATTTATCGCGGAAGCTTTTTAAAATAGTTTGCCAATTTGTGCGTATTTTGTTAAAACGTTTGTTTAATTTTGAAAACTTGATTATCCTTACAACTAGCAGTTGTAAGTCAAAACAATAGAAACCCCAAATTAAACATAAAAATCCAGAGAGGCCATTATTATAGTAAAATACCCCCAAAATAAAATCAAAATTATAATTAAGTACTAAATCAAATTAAATAGGTCGTGTGGCCACCGCTGAGTCTTTCGTCGCATCGATCTGCCTATGTCTAGGGATTACCTATACAATCAAATTAGAAGGGTGAGTTTACGAAAACTCAATGTGTAATCCCATATAAAGCAAACAGACAGAAAGCAATCACGGTCTGGGCCCAGGCCCTTTTCAGTGTAGAAACAATATCAGTTTGGGCTTTATCCCATCTCAGCACAGAAGCAATCATGTGTTTGGGCCTTAGCCCATTACAGCAACAGTAATCAGTACAGTAACAGATTATACAGTATACAGGTCCTACCCAACCAGCCTCAACACTCCATCTCCGTCCAACCCAACACTCCATGTGGGGATATAATCAACCCACCCATCACTATACTCCAAAAAGTACCGAATATGGCACTAAGCAGTAGTTGCAGCTGAGCAGCCACTAAGTTAGGCTCGAGGCCTTTCAGTACACTTCCTCAAATCAATATCAATCCCCAACCCAATGCAATGCATCATACAGTCATGTCATGGTATCATGTATAATCAGTATAGTGCGAATAACATGTTCAACATACACACATACATATCTATCTCATATAGGCATATAATAGTCTTTCAGTCATTTCAGTCAAAAAGGGGTCTGGGTAAACTTACTGACCCTACAGTAGGTCCACATATGACTCAGGCGACCCATGCAACAGTAGCAGTTAAATAGTGAAAATGGGCCCATAGGCCCATGTTGTATTCCCATGTGGGCCCATACGCCAGTGTGGCCTAGACGGCCCAAAATGGCCTTAGCCATGTGGATCACACGGCCTGGCCCAATATTCCCACACGCCTATGTAGTCCACCCGTGTAGGGCCCACGCGCTCGTGTGGCCTACACGGTCTAATTTGGCCCGACCCATGTATCGCACAAGGGCGGCCTTGTCAATCACATACCCATGTTCGGTCACATGACCTACCACACGGGTGACCGTATACCGGTGTGGCGTCGACAATCACATTTTCGGCTTTTCATCAATTCCTGTTTTCTAATTTGTTTTTACACACCTGTATTACTTCCGACGTGTAAGCACTCCTAAGTGCACCAAAGCCTAAAAAAAATTCATTGTACACAACCTCGATTACCCATTAAAAGATTTAAAACTAATGAATTCATCGATTAAGGAATTGCTCAAAACTTGACTTACCACCGACAGAGGACCTTTATAACCACTTCTCAATCCAAGAACGAACTTACTGCTCCACGACCTTCGCCTAAACCATCAATTCCAGAGAAAACTTTAGATTCCCACTCAAACGACATACAAATACGAGAGAAGGAAAAGAATTACCTATCGAAACCGCACCAACGCAATACTTGTTGCAAGAAGGGAACGATAATTACAATAAAATGGAAAAAGAAAAAGGATAATGAGAATTTCGACAAGAGTGAAAGAAAAAGAAAAACAAGGCCGAAGAGGAAGAACAGAGAATTTCGACAATATGCAAGATGAAACTGAAAAAAAATCAGAATTTTGGAATTGGAGAGAGAAAAATAAATTTTCAAAAAGAGAAAAAAATCTGAACTAAATTAGATAACCCCTCAATCCTTCAATTTTCTCCCACTGTCTCCCATTATAACTCAAACACCTCAAAACCATCCACCACTCTCTCTCCCTATCTAAAATCCCTTAATTATCTCCATCAACCTCTCCACTATCAAAATTTTAGTCCATCACAAACTCACACACGACACAGGCAGCAAAATAAAACCCCTTGTTTGCATAAGGATTCAAACTCAAGACCCCTAGCACACTCACACTCCACTTAACCACCAGACCAGCAGGCCCATTCTAATATGAAATTACAAACTTTAAAATATAAGCCTATTGAACCCAGTTAAGGATTTATTCATAAAAATACCAAAAATTTTCCCAAGTTAAGGCTTGAACTTGGGACCTCCCAAACACTCCCAGAACACATAACCACTAAAGCTGACAGATATTTGTGTCACAAAAACACAAAAATAAATATAAAATATTTTTAGGGCGTTACACGGGTTTAGAGACTAAATTGAATAAATGCTAAAAGTTTAGGGTAAAAGTGTAAAATGATGATTAAGGGTCTAATATGTGAATTTAAGTATTTTATGGTATTTGAATTGATTAATTGAATAAATTATTATATTTAGATCAAGAAACGGATCAGTTGGTTGATAATCGTGGGAAAAGAAAAGTCGTCGAATGTTGATAGCTATTGTATTTTGGTAAGTTTGTATTACGTTTATTATGTTTGTTAATGTCTTAATTAATTAAGTGTTTGGTTGTATAAATTTGAATGATGCTATGATCTATTGAATAGTAATAAAATGAAAAGATTATGGTTTGAAAGGTAAATTAATTATAGGCTGAAGATAACTAACTTGGTCTTGATGACACTACTATGAGTACAAGTTAAGGTGCATGGACATGTTGGGTTGATGTTGCTATATTTGAAAAGAGTGTAAATTGGATGCATGCGTTATGTTCAAGCATCATGATGGAGTGTTTTTGTTTGTTATATAATTTTTCTCCCCTGGTTTCTTCTCACCCATAGTTGATAAAGCAATGGAACTAAGAGAAGGACTGAGATGGGTGAGCACTATCCTTGAAGTAATTGGTGTTGAATTGATGGATGCAGAAGATGTTGCACTGGTTGTTTATTCGGTTGATGATCATTGGTCGAAATTTGGTTGCATTATATTTGATTGTAAGGAACTACTTTGATGAAGGATTTATCTTGCCATTCGTTGGACTTGACATACAAACAACTTAGAAGCTCACAAGCTTTCTAAATGGTCTATTTCTTTTTCTTATATAAGACTTGGAACGAGGTTCCAGTTTGTATTCATGGTTGAGTTCAATAAAGTTTGTTGCTTTCAAAAAATAATTGAAGGTTAAAATATATTTAAGTCTTTATGCACATTGTATATTTGGATTTTATAAATCTAAGTCCAATTGTTATCACTAACAATAAAACTAATTTTCAAAATACTTATTATGATTTTTCCTTAAAAACACTCGTTCAAACTCGTCATTATAATTTTTTTTGTAGTGTTCTTAAGAAAATTATGTCAACATTTTGATTGAAATAATTAACATTATTAACTATTTAGAATGAATAATGGAATTATAAAGCATATGCCAAATTATATAAAAAAAAACTAAGGATATGAAATAAATCTCAAGTTTTAGCATAATATATATAACACCCTCCGCTCATCCCAATGGCCGGTATGAACATGAGACACTAATGAGACATAACCAATACTTTATTTAAGAAAATAAGGGACAAAAAATTTGTATAAAATTATGGAAAAATATTTAATTCTATTTAAAATGAGTTTTATGCTTTCAAATCAAAGTTCAAAAATCATATAATGTCAATTAAAACAAAAAAACTAGGTAATTTTTAAAATATAGGTATGTTACTTAATTTGTTAAATGTTACTCAAATCTTTAAGGAATTTATAAGAAATTAAGTAAATAAAAAGGAGTAACAGTACGTTAAGTTGTCACCCAGGCATCCAAAGCTTTCACCTAGGCGATACTGGAGTTTTTTTTTCACTAAGGAGCCACTCATGAAGTTCAAGCCACCGCTCAGGCGGTAATGTAGTTAGTATTAATTTCATTAAGCTGCTGCCTAGGCAGCACAAGCTTCTGCTCAAGCGATACTGAAATTGCTTACAATTTTGCACATTCTTGCACTAATTTCTTAAGCCTTCAACCACTACATCATAACCCAAGTTTCAAGTACTATTTGACATATGAAATAAAAATATTTATACATGTTGATGCCCTAAGTACATTCCATTCACATTACAATTTTTATATTTATCACAAGACTTTATATACATGTCACTAATAGAATACAAATTACACTTTAACATTTGACAAAAAACCTTATAGGATCGTCGGGTGATGCGATACTACTTAGCTATCATAGCAAATTTTCGGCAAGTCCTTCACCTCAACTAGCACATGAGCTATAAAGCTCAGTAAGTAAAAAGGATAATCAAACTTTATCCTATGTCTTTAATAACCTTGAACCTTTTAGATGTGTAACATCTAGTTTTGGCGGGTTCTAAGTTTTGGCGAATAGGTTGAGAGTAATTTGTGAGGCGCAGCCTATCCACCCAATTGTTGTTTTGGCATATAGATTGGGCGCATAGTAGATACTAGAATATTATGCAAGGATTGTTCTCAGAATGTATTAAACTGTAAAGAAGAAGAGATTGGTAAGAGTGTTGAGGACATTGTATGTAAGGGTTATCGTCAAAGATATTGTACGCCCAGTTCATTATGTTACTATGCAAGTTATGTTGTGGATGATTTGGTTAGAAGCTAATTAGACAGAGGAACCAGAAATAAAAATATTGGGTTTTCATAGTTGTAAACCATTTATAAAGGCAATTCAGAAAGTTGTGTCATGTGTAAAGTTCCAATAAGGGCCTAGGTTATATATATTCAGGATAGAAAAAGGGGGAGTTTTTCTTCTTCTTTCTTTAAGAATTATTAATATCTGGATCTTAAAGAACATATAGTATTTATTTCTCCTTCAAATAGGAGATGTACATATGGATATTTACCAGTGATTACTCTATGTCAAGGTAAGGTTTATGACTCTGTATGTTATGTTGTGAAAGAGTAAATCTGTTAGATCTGATAGATCAATAAGATAAAGATATAAGTCCTTTCTTGGGGATTTCCAATGTTCGAAATAATGGAAAAAAAATGGTCTATGAATAGATCTTGGCGGGTTTCCATGTTCTATAGCAATAGTTGTTGCTAATTGTGTAACACTCCTAACCTATATTCGTCGTCAGAATAGGGTTACGAAGCATTACCAGAGTTTACAGAACAAATACAATTAACTCATGTTATTTACTATTCATATCCAAAACCAATCATATTCAATCATATTTTCCCTTAAATGAACCCTCAAGGTCCAATTTATGCATTTGAATCAAATCGAGACTAAATTGGGAACTTAGAAAATTTTTCGTAAAATTTCAAGATTTTTCTTAGGTGCAGGGGACACACTCCCGTGTGGCCAGGCCATGTGGCTCACTCGGCCAAGTGACACGCTCATGTCCCAGGCCATGTGGGCATTCGATGTGAGGCACACGCTCGTGTTCCAGCCCGTGTCCATATCCGTGTAACTCTCTAACTTGGGTCACAAGGTCAGCGACACGCCCGTGTGCTAGGCCCTGTGGATAATTTAATTTTTGAAATTTAGGTGCAGGGGACACACGGCCAAGTCACACGACCATGTGCTAGGCCGTGTGACATACACTGCTAAGATACATGCCCGTGTCTCTGCTCGTGTGAGCAATTTGAAGCATTCTGTTTCTTAAATTTTAAGATGCAGGGGACACATGGCCAAACCGCACACCCGTGTCTCTGCCCATGTGGACAAAATAAGACCATTTTCAAGCCTTATTTCTCACCCAAATTGTCTTCCACCTACAAAAACACTTAAACATGTTCACCAACCAATTCAAACCATTCAAATCAAGCCAAATTCATGTATTAAGTATGACATAATATCACTTATATGCATATTCGACTTAGGTACTAACTCAATTTACCAATCAATATAACGATATGCTTTGCATCACTTAGCCATTTCAAACACATACCAAGCATGATAAAGCTACACACATATATATACTTTTACTTCAAAATATAAGTATTACAAGTCATTCCAATGGTTAGTTCCAACCAAAACATTTCATTATTTGGCCTAACTTAACTTGTACGTGCCATTATACCAATAGTTATCTTGCTTTATATACTGAGAAGTCCGAGAGATAGTGTGATATGGCTCCGACCAAGTTCCAACTTTTACGAGCTTCCGAGTACTATAAAACAAAGGAAATAAAACAGAGTAAGCATATTATGCTTAGTAAGTTCGTATAACGGAAAATCAACTTACTAATCATTTATATTTAAGATAAGCATACAAAATTCATCTAAATAAATTTGGAAATTTTCCTAAACACATATAATCTCAACAAACTTGTTAGTTATGTATTACATGTAAACATCAAGAATCAAGGATGAGCTCATCATGTAATAACTTTCATATACATATGCTTTTCATTTCATATTTCCATATAACATGTGCATTTCCATGAGAAATCATCTTAAGCTTAGTTTAATCATGTCAGAACTTTGCCAGTTGATTTTATTTGAAATATCGATGGATACACATATAGTACACTTGAAGTGTACAAAACTGTAATCCGTCAACTCATATACAGGGGTACCAATTAGGGCACATAATCAGGAAGCACTCTCTCGAGCTATATAATAGGAAGCTCATGTGAGCCATGTAACAGGAAGCTTATCCGGGCTATAACAGGAAACTCATAAGAGTTTAAAACAGGAAGCTTATTGAGCTTAACAGGTAACTCCGAAGAGTTATTATTAGGGAGCTCCAAATAGCCATATAACAGGAAGTTCAAGCGAGCCATATCAGGAAGCTCACAAAGAGTCTATATTGTGATGCTTATAAAGAGCTATGGTATGTCAGCATTATATGCAGGATTCATACCGATCATATAACAAGACGCTCACAAAGAGCTGTGGTATATCCGTAACACATGTAGGATCAATATCGATCGGGATGCTCGCAAGAACCATGTAACAGGAAGCTCGAGAGAGCTTATAATAGGATGATCGTAAGATCTATGGTGTGTCCGCAACATATGCAGGACCACAACCAATACATAAAACTTATATCTATCGATTTTTATTTGTTCAAACGGGACTTAACATTTATTGGGCATTTTGAATATTTAATCACTTTCACATACATGAAAATTATACTATTCACAAATATAATACTTAATTTAAACATATAAATGTACACAACTTAGTTATACAAACTTACCTCGATAGTTGTTCGTGTTCGTAGGCTACTAATCTGATACTTTTTATTTTCCTCGATCCAATTTCGAATTAGGTCTATCTAAATCTATATGAGTGAATTTAACTCAATTTAATACAACTCACATTCAATTCCATCTAATTTACATCCTAGGCGAAATTATCATTTTGCCCCTATACTTTTAATAAATGACGATTTCATCCCTAGGCTCAGAAAATAAAATTCATACAATTTAATCCTTATTCCAAGCCTAACCAAAATTTTCATATAAAATTTACAACACACGTAATTCAAAAAAATAAAAAATTTTCCATGGATTTTACATCTTTACAATTTAGTCCCTAAATCACAATTTCATAAAAATTTCCTTTACAAAAGTTGTTTACCTATTAACAACCTTTTATTTTCTACCATAAATTTCAAAATTTCAGCATACTCATCCATGGAAAACTTTCAATACTTTGATAAATTTGCAAATTAATCGCCAAAATATATAGATTAAGTTATTACGATCTCAGGAATATAAAAATTACTAAAAACGGGACAAGAATTCATACCTAATTGAACCAAACAACTTGCTTGAGCTCACTTTCTCTTAGCTAAGGTTTCCATGTATTTTTAATTTGGGGATGAAGATGAAATAGATGATATTAGTTTATTATCATATTTAATTATTTCAATTTCCAATTTAGTCCTTTTCTTTTTCTAATTTTCCATGGGTGATTCATCATAAATATCTACTAACTCCACTTAATGGTATAATTACCATATAAGGACCTCAAATTTTGAATTCCATAGTTATTTAATCCTTCTAGCTACTAGAATTCAACTTTTGCATTTTATGCAATTTGGTCCTTTCAATAATTAAACATGAAAATGGTAAAATTTTCTTATCAAAATTTTCATACGTCTTTCCTATCATAATGCAAACCATGCAATAATATTAAAATATATTTTCTTTCTGACTCAAATTTGTGGTCCTGAAGCCACTATTTTGATTTCACTAAAAATGAATTATTATAGATTGCGCGATAGAAGTCTAGATTTGGAGTTTTGAACTACATTAGGTGAGAATTAGGTGAGTCTTTAAGCTAAATCTTGTTTGAATACTATTCATATGAGATATCTTTGTAGAAATTGGTTGAACAATGAAACCGGAAGTAGAAAAGTATAGTATGATAGTCATGCAATTATATGAATGAATGTTGAGGAAATAATGCATGTTATGGTATGGAATCTAATATGTTTAGGTTTGGTCATATATGTGTGTCTTAGATGTATGCTATGGGTATGCCCTGTTAAGAGTAAATTGTGGCTTTAAAGATGAATGTGGATTATGTCAGTACATGAAGGGTCTGTCAAGTGAGTTTGTGCCTGTTCACCATGGTGGAGTCTAAAGGGGTCCATCGGGACTAAAAACATGATCTCTGATATGAGCCTTGAAGGAAAAATCAATTACCATGGTACCCTCTAAAGAAACTAAAGGATGGTGATTACCTAATGACGTTTTTGCGTGTCCCAAGATGAAGATGGGAAAACCTTACGTAATGTGAGTTTAGGTAAATCCAAATTGTAAACCTGTTAAGAAAGGAAATGCCTTCGTGGAAAACTCTGTAAGGAATGCCTTCGTGGCGCACTCTTATGAATTGCCCTTGTGGTGAATTCTAAAAAGAGTAGCCTTTGTGGCAAACTCTTGAATGATTGGCCTTGTGGTGAATTCTGAAAAAAAGTAGCCTTTGTGGAAAAATCTTGAATGAATGGCCTTGTGGTGAATTTTGAAAAGAGTAACTTTTATGGAAAATTCTTGAATGAATGGCCTTTTGGCGATAATATGAAAAGAAAAGACTTTGTGGCGAAATCTAAATGAATGATCTTTGTAGCGGAATCTGATATGATAACCTTGGTGGCGAATTATGAACGGATTGATATGTGGCGCATTCTAATAAGGTTCTCAATGGCGTACTTTTAAGAAATGTTCTTTATGGTGGGTTATGTACTAAATTGATCGTCTTATCCTGTATGGATCTTAAATGTAATCAATAAAACCAACAAGGATAATATACTTATGGGCTGCATGGTGAAGTATTTTATAAGGCTAAGACTCATTTGAAAATAGTGAATTAAAGAGATTGAAAAGTAATGAGTTTGTATTGAAATTGTATTTTGATCAAAGACATGAATTTATATGTTCAAAGGAAGCATTTTCTGATCTGCATATGTGTTTCTTTTTGAGTTGTGATTAGGTGATGGCTTAGATTTTAAAAGATGTAAGTGATGTATAGGAGATAGTTGGTTAAGAAAAGGAAATGGTTTCGGGGTAATGTATAGTAACAGACGAGTAGAAAGGAATAGAACTTGAGAAAGTATTCACTAGAGACAAAGTTAAAGGTTAAGGACGATCAGACTATTTGTATAGATTATTAGTTGAAGTATGCAAGTATGACTCAGATAAATAATGTTTTGCTTACTAAGTTCTTATGAACTATCTGTGTGTGTTATGTTGTAGGTGAGATTATGTGGGTTTGCGCCAAGAGGGATGATGCCAACACTACGCCAATAAATGGCGTATCAGGTTATGATGCATACAGAGTGAGTTTGGGGCGTATCCAAAGACTTAGGTGTTACTTAGATATCCATACTTTGGAATATTTGTAATTGATTAGGATTTCAATTTTGATATTATTGTAATTTAATTACCACGTGTTGTATTTGTATATACTTATGTATTTTAGTTTTAAATTTTGTAATTAAGTAAGATGTAATTATTTGTAAATTGTATAAGTAGATTAAGCTCTTGTCTGTATTCATGTGGCAATACCCAAGATCTAGATCCAGTTAACCAGATCGGGTTGAGGGTGTTACAAGATGAATCATCGTTTTAAGTTTATTTAAGCCATACTATTGATTTATCCCTTTAATGTGAATATGCAAGTTAAGCCTCAACTTATAGCTTGATGATTTATTATCCATTTCTATTATGCATATATTTCAATTTTGACATTTGATTCATTTATGAATCTTACCTTTCAATTTTAATTTCAATTTCAATTTTCATCCCAAGGCCTTCAACAATTATTAACCCACCTTAATAACGCATTAAGGCTTTCGATCATAACACAATTTGTTAAGTTGTTCATTTACACCATTTTCTTGGTGGCTTATATTTCCATTCGGTTCTTTACAATTCATATAGTTTATTAGCTTCTTATTACGTACCATTATTGGTACTTTTTTTCCTCATGTTCATGGTTAATCTTATTAATTAGTTTGCAATTAGTTACGCCCTAAGTAGACTTAGAGACAAAGGTTGGATGCTCAGGGCTAACCAGCCAACACACCATAATAACAGAAACATTGTGGCGTTAGTGTCCAAAGATTAGAACAATATCATACTGAAGTTCTAGTAACAGAAGCACCGCAGTGCTAGTAATAGAAGTACCGAAGTACTAATAATAAAATTACCAAAGTACTAGTAATTGAAGTCCCCTGTGGGCATGCCAATCGTATCTTATCTAACTCACTAAGTTACTAGGGCTTTGTTTTATTAATTCAGTTTATCAAAAGATTTCTTATCAAATCATTATTAGTTCCGTACCACTTTCCATTTTATTTTAATTTTCAATTTTAGTACAAATTTCTCGTGACATTTGTTACTCTACCAGAATTTAGTAAATATCGCATGGCATTTGCCATTTTATTAGAAATCATTGAAATTTACATGGCTCGTGCCATTAAAATAGAAATTAGAAGTTAGTTTCATTTCTCATAACATATTCATTTCATTTATAAACATGATTTACAGTCACTTAGATTCTTTTATTTCAGTTTTCATATCTAATAATGTGGCAGGCAATTCCTTTGCCTAACACTACTTTTAGGCACCCAAATGCTTTCACATATATACATTTCATTTCACATTGTTAATTACGCCTTATACAAGGTTTCAATGTTCAATTTTCAATTTTCATATTATGGCTATTTCCATATTATGGCTTATATAGACTCTTATCAACATTAAGTAGGACTTTACATTTTAACATAATTTGGCCATAATGACATTATTCAACCTTTTAATATTAGTGGCATGGTTCACACATGTTCAGTAATACCCTAACATGCCTAGAATTTTTCCATGACACTTAATAATTCAATTTCTCATAATTGACTAACAAAACATCACATGGCCACTCATAACTTTTCTTCCACATTTTAGAGTTCCATCATACACATCATGCAATGGAATTTCACATTATTATTATTAACAAAATTAACACTTAATTACAACAATGGATGCTTTATAACACTAAATCAAGCCTCCACAAGTTTTATTCCATGATAAATCAAGCTTGAACATCTATTAATAACCATTTCCTTATTTTCCATAAACCAAATATATAACTAGTAATTAATATAAATTCTATCTAAGCTTTTTCATATAATTTCCCAACAAATATCAAGTAATAGAGGTACAGGGAACCATTTTTGACCATTGTTGAAGTTTTCTCACTCCATCTTCATCTTCTCTCACAAAGCTCCATAAACCCTAAGCTAAAATTGGTGAAATTGATGATGGTAATGAGTTTATGAGGTAGTTTTCATAGAGATTTTATCAAAAATCTTAAGGTGGGTAGTGGAAATTTTGAGAGAGATTGATGAAGTAGGCAAGAAAAAAAGAAGGAAGTGGAAGCTTCCATGTTTTTCTGTTGCTATCATTGGTGAAAAGGAGAATAAACTGATGGGTTTCTTTTGCTGGAAAAAATATTGGTTTGAAAATGGTTTTTTATCACAGTAGAAAAATTAAAAATTTGAAAATCAAGCCGATTTGTGAAATTTATAGCAATAAACTTTTCCCAAAAAATACTTGTGCTTTGTGTGAGACAAATCATTGACGTTCCTGACTTTCAACCGAATGACCTTTTCCACTATTTTCGTACCATGAACTCACTTTGATTATGGGCTCGAACAATCACGAATCAAACACAAAACCATAAACAATTTCTTACTTTTAGTAGGAAAGTAATTCTTTCTCTCTATAAAAATCGGTAGAACTGTTATTCCTAGAAAATATAATTTATACTTGGAAAATAAATTCTCACTATTTTTGGGCAGCATGATAATATCTCAAAGTTGTGTATGACTTATGTTTTTTAACCCTAGCAGTGCCATCTATTTATAGGGAGAGATAGGAGAATCCTGGTTGAATTAGTAGAGCATAAATAATACTTATTTGCTAGAAAACAAGTCCCCTAGTTCTAATAGGAGATAGGGGCAGCAAACCCTAGTTAAATATATTAGGGTTGTCACCCCTCATACATATTATGAGGGGTTTTAGGTTTCTCATGTATTAAGTCCAATTATATGCACTTCTTGGAATTTTAACCCTACACTTTATAATTTAATCCAACCCAATACATGTTTTTCATTTCTCAAAATAAATATTATTTATTAAATTAATTTTCCAATTAATTAATTTTCTTAACCCAATTCTAATTCAGTTAAATTTATGACACCTTTATCGTAAATGAATCTATGAGAAAATATATTTAATTTCCATATTCAATGGATTCATGATGAACAATTAATTTAATTCCATTTTCAAACTTTAATTATTTGATTAAATAATAATTCAAAAAACTTAAATTAATTCTTAGGTCATTTCCATATTTAGTGAGAAACCACATTCATTTCCAAATGATACAAATTTCCTTAAGTTTATCATTTCTATCCATTTATGTTCGTTTGATTCTAAATGCAATCCACTTTTTTTATTTTAATGAGCTAGCGAAGGGACCAATTGAACATGTGTAATTAGGGCTCAAATGATTTATAATTAAGTTCCAAATTTTTGCCTATTAATTATAAACTCATTTAGTCATGAAGTCATTCCACTACAGTATTGTGATTGAGCTCTCCCCAATTCCATATAATTACGAAAGCTACTCGATCAATGTTCATCCAATGACCTTGTCATAAGTGTGTTACCCTCATAGAATATACTTAATTCTTTGGGATAAATTTTTCTCCCAATATGATCTCACTTTATCTCATGATAACCATTACATCTTCTTTCATTAAAAGTTATTACTATCAAATAGTAATTAAATCATTTATCACAAAGACAAACGACCCATAACCACATTTACTTTTCATCTATCATGTAATGCAATGAGAGGATATCATTTACCCATTTCTTGGGATATGAACTCCACTATTTTGAATGATGCTACATAGTGCAGAAGTTGTATACCCAATGCACCAACTTCCGGTTCCTTATATATTTAAACTCAAGCTTTTACCTACATCAAATTATACGAGTCACGCATACCTAGTCCATCATCCACTTAGGATTAAGGTATGCCACACTATAAACATCACAAGTGAATAAATCCATAAACGAATTCAGGATCTATTCTTCTTAGGTCCAATTCGATGTATTGTTAGTCCAGTTAGTCACATCTATGCATCTATCTTTTCGTAGTCATCCGCTCTGTTATCCAAGACAAAGCATTTCTCCAATTGGACTTGATAGACAACATATTAGTCCTTCAATCGATTTCCTCATTTTCGATTAAACTAAGGACATGTTTAGGTTCATCTACTAATACAAGATTCATTTTTGTATTACGATCTAACCATATAATATCGCTTAGTATTAATTAAATGTTATATAACCATTGAGCGAAAATTTGCTTTGTGTGCAAAACCCATTGAAGATAATATACAAAGGGTATTAATGTAATCTACGGATAATTTTATTAAAACAATTTGGTTGAAAAAAATTACAAGTATACAAACGAATATACTACAATTAGGGCACTAGATCAAACATCTTTCCCATCTTTAAAACACCAACAAATAGGCTTTGCACCTATGTTTACCTGTTTCAAGTCCATTTTATGCCAATTTGAAGCCCATTTCCATTAATACGAGGTTGATCAATCCAAAATATATTTTGAATTCCAAATATCATATTTAAATATTATTTCCATTATTGAAGTCTTGGACATTGGCCAAATTACCCCTTTTGGAAAAATTACAATTTTACCCTTTTGAGTGATTCTTTTCAAAATTCTATATTTAGACCAATTTAAGTTCATAATTTATCATGAATGTTTATTATGATTCCATTAGTAATGAAAATCTAACTTTAGCTCTTTTCCCAATAAAAATGAGAAAAATACAATTTAGTCCGTATACTATTCAAAATTTCCAATTTAGTCCCAAAAGCGATTTTCATCACACAAACTCACATTCTAACCCATTTCATGTCAAAAAAATCCACAATAATTAATATTTTTCATGTTTGGATAAATTTGCACATTGATCCTCATACTTTTCAATTTTACAATTTGGTCTTTTTTGTCATATTTTCACCTTTGCGACTCATTTCACATGCTTCTGTCTCCAATATCAAATTTCTTTCATAGAATTATCATATAATACATTCCATAAATTTTCTCATAATTTCTCGATATTCAAGCCCAAATTTTATGCCACTTGTCATATTACAATTTTTAAGGTGTTTTCTTATAATATAAAAGAAAAAGTTAGATAAACTCAAAAGAAATAAGAAGTCGTGTGTCAATTTTTAAGACTCTCAAAGCATTAAAAGATATATAATAACCATGTAATATTTTAATAAAAAAAGTTAATGAAATTAAATATTTGAACTAATTAATAATAAAATAAAAATATAGAGACTGGACTACGTTAGAAAGTAAAGTTTAAATATTAAATCACAAATTTAAGCATAATAGAGAGAATAAAATTAAAATTTAACCATTAATCTATAATGCCAAAAAAGTGGAAAAAGCAGCATAAAAGGTTCCATGTGTCAACAGAAGAAAGGTCCTTCTATATATAGGTTATAAATGTTATATAAATGTATGCTAACCTTAAGTTGTTTTTTTCTAAAATTTAGAACGCATTTAGAAAATCACATAATAATTGGATATAAGTATAATTGCAAGTAATTATATATCTGTGGCATGTTTGAATAACTACTGGAATTAGTGGATTGTACTGAATTGAGTATAATTGGAGTATTTCAATTACACTTTTCAATTCTTAGAAAGTTGAGAATTGGAGTAATTATGCTTGTAATTACAAACAATTACACACCCAAATTGAATTATCTAATGGCTTTCCAAATATACTAATGCATGATTTAAGTTTAAAAAATTATTTTTAAACAACAATAATATTTTAATTTTAAGATGCATATTTTATATTTAAAGTATAATTATATGTTATTTTACTAAACTTGTTTAAATAATATGAAAATATTATTGACAAGAGATAATTTCTTATATATTTTGAAATACTAAATAATTAATTGAATTACATAAAATTTATTATTAATTATTTACGACTGGCCAATGACCAATAGATGATAACGATGAGTGTATGTTTAATGCTAGACAGAGAACAACTCAACAAATATAAAATGTTAGAGTAATTAGATAAAATTAAACATTATGGTTTTTATTGCTAATTATATTATTAATCTTATTGTCAAATACATTCTTAAGTTAACATATTATATACTCTAATTTGATTTTACGTTTTATTACATTTAAAAAAAAACTCTTCAAGTATTATTAATAATTTTTTTAATAATTAATGTTTTTTAGAATTTAAAATTATTTAATTACAATTTATACCTCCAAAAATGACATAAGAAATTATGATGTAATTACACCTTATGAATCAAATATGTCTAGGGAATTAAAATTTATTGAAATCACAAGTGGTTGTAATTACAAACCATGTAATTACAATTTCATCCAAATACTTTGTTGTATCTAAACACACTCTTAGGGTGTATTTCTTTCAAAGAAAATGAGTTACAAATACATATTTTTTGCACTTTCCTATATTTCTTTCATGTAAAATAGTTTGGTGAACAAAAAATAACTTACTATTCAACAAAACATAGACCCTCTTTTTTTTTTTTGAATAATTATTTTTTTTGAAAAGCCTAAATCATTTTTAAAAAAAATCTATTACAAGTAACTTTATATTTATATAAAAATTAATTTAAATAAAACCAAATACTAACATATATTAATAATTATCTTTTATTTTTAAAAATATTAAAATGTTAATATCAAATATTGTAATTTTTAATATTTATTAAACATAATATTTACATTTAATCATATAATGAATCTAATTCATTATTTAATAAAATTATTTAATATTAAAATTTTATTTTAATAATAAATTTGAACATTAATATTAATTTTAAATTTTTTAGTAATATTCTTAATCTTTTATTGAAAAGAATGTTAATATATTAATAATAAATATATACTACAATTTATAAATATTTAATAATAAATATTTTATAGTATAAAATACTAATCTTTTAACAATATAAATATAAATATTTATTTAAATCTTACTTAACTTCGTTTATCTTTCTAACTCCAATGCCTCATTATCTATTCTGATATATATGAAACTTCAAATTAAGTTAGGTATAACTATTATTAAATTTATATAAGATATTATTTATAAACTATTATGCCTAACTAAATTTATAAAATTAATATAAGATATTATTTATTATAAAATAATAAACTCCAATGCCTCATTGTTAAACGTAAAATAATATTATGCCTAACCAAATTGACCAAATTTATAAAATTGACCAAATTGACCAAATTGACCAAATTTATATAAGATATTATTTATAATAAAATAATAAACTCCAATGCCTCATTGTTAAACGTAAAATGCGTCTTTAATATTCTACAACAAATAAAATTAATAATATGTTTGTTTATCTAAAAATAAGTTTTAAAATATAATTTCAAGTTAATTGAGTTTTAGTTCGGTTGATATTCGATATTGTTGTCAATGCAAGAAGACGTACGTTTAAGTGCGCTGAAGCAAATTATCCTCCCATTTAAGAGTTAAGGAAGGCTATGAGTAGTTTTAGACAATGTACTAAAAATAACAAATATAATAAGAACTTATAATGAGATTAATGTTCAAAATATAATTACAAGAACAAAATTTAAGCAATGAATAATATTTTAAAAAAATCATCGAAACATTAAAAATAATAATAATCTGTTTTAGAAAACCAATTTACATTTCAGAAATTATTTTTAAAAAACTGTTTGAAATAGCATATATAATTAGCTAAATAGTTGCTTGAAATAAAATTAAATATAGAATTAAATAATTATATAAGGTCTCTTTCATGTTTTAAACTATTTTTAAAATGTATCTTCTTCCTTTAAAAATATATACCTTTTTATTCTGAAAAATAATTATCCTCAGGAGATCAAATACATTTTGTCGATGTTATAGGCTCATCATCCATTTCATTACGAACAATAAGCTGATTGGAAATAGAGACAACATGGTATAGTAATTAGCAGATAATTATTTTTAATCTAAGTAATTCTAAAATGAATTCAATTTAAAACAATTACAATACCTACTTAAAATTAGGTATAACTCAAACTCTCCCCCCAATGTTTATACTTTTGATCAATTTGGTCATTATTTTTTTTGTTAAATTTGACCTCGACTATCTAAAAGGAATTGAATTTGACTATCAACATTTCAAAATGAGTCGAATTGTTTTTCTAATTGAAATGCTAACTAAAACATTCAATTTTTAAACATAGTACCATGCACAAAACTCCACGTGCACTTCATACTATTTTAAAAATTCTTTTTATAATCTTACTTTTTTATATTTGAATACTTTATAAAATTTAAATTATTTATTGACATGGTATATAAGACAAATAGTGTCACTTTAAAATGAAGTACACGTGGATTGCCAAGCCAACATCATTGAAAAAAATAATGTTTTAGTAAGCATTTTTGTTAAAAAATGATTTGATTATTTTTGAAAGGTTAATGACCAAATTTAACTTAAAAAAGTAAGGGACAAATCCCAAAACTATACATGAACTATGGTTTAATGCACAACTGTATACATAAACTATAATTTTGTGCAATTTTATTCATAAAATTTTGATTTGATTCAATTCGTATAAATTATTAACACAATTATTGATATAACATCATTTTATGTTTATATATTCCATACATAAATAATTATATTTATTCAATATAAAAATAAATTGATGTATTTATTTAAATGTGCATGATTAATCAAAATTTAAATTTCAAGTATACATTTGAACGACAATTAGAGTTTCACGTGCATAATTGTACCAAATTAAAGTTCATATATACAATTGCATATTATTCATGTATAATTTTAAGATTTATCCCAAAAACAATGGCCAAATTGACAAAGGATATAAATAATTTATTGTTATGCTTGTTTTGGGAATTTATAAATTCTTATAACCATGGGTAGCCAGAGTAGAAGAAATTGTCTAGAAGTTGGGGAATGATATTTTTCGTCTCAAATATTGTACTGCAAAATTGTTACAATTTATATTGTATGATTAAGCAAATTTTTAAATGAACAATATATAAGTAAATGATAATCATAAAATTTAATGTATTAAATGGTACAAAATAAATAAAGAGTAATACATGAAAGAGCACAAGTCAATTTACTCTCTGTCCAACTCGATATCCCAACTGATATTTGGACACAAGTTTGAATAAGATAATTTACAGATTTTTAAATGAGAGTAATGCAAGGAGAGAAATCAACACATAATATTTGTTAACACAATTCAAATCAAAATCCTACTATGCGGAGCCTTGTTCAGTGAATGGTTTTATTCAACAATATCCAGATTACTATTAGCTTAAGCCCAATCTACTCTTACACAAGAAGTAATTATAGCCCCAACAATAACCCAATTGTTACAAATCACTCATCCCAAATAACCTCACTTACAACAAAGTTTACTTTCCAATAAAATGGCTAACATAAGAGTCAAAACATACAAATAAAAAGATCAATAAAACACTCTACAAAATCTCCCAAAATGCACTCGACAGACATACCAAATGTACTCGACCATCAAACCTATATATAGGCTAATACAAGACCTTTTTGAGCAACATTTTGATAAGCTTAAAGATCTTAGTAAAAGGCTAAATTTATCTCTTGAAATATCTTCAATAATTATCCTATAACTTTCTTTATATCCAAGTAAAACAACCAGCTTGGTTTTCAAGTAAAAGGATAAGGATAAGGCATGAGATGATGAAATCCAATTCTTCCTCTTCTTCCTCTCCAAATTCGATAAACATCATTAAGGATAGAATAAAACATGACATGATGATCATTTGATGTTAGTGAAAAACATCATGAAGATCCAAGTAAAAAATGCCAACTTTATATTACACTTGAGTTGTCTTGAAGATATGTCTAAACTATTGTCCAAAGGTCTGTCCAAATAGTTGCTCGAACAGTGGATAGAACACAATAACAAAACATGTAGATCAAGAAGCTGCCTGAACATGAGGAGAAACTTCATATACATGACAGCTAAGGTCCCAACAATATATTTGCATAAAGAAAGTAAATATAGAAAATGAAACATTGTTTATAAAATGTTACATATGATTCATGTCTTCTAATATTTATTGTTTATAGATTTGACCCTAAGAGGTATGGACTCCACAATTTTTTTTAGTGAACATGAGATTGAAATCAACATCAAAATTATAGCAAGCAAGTAAAAAAATTAATAACCAAATTATGATATTTTCTATTTTCCTCTCTTTTTCAAGTACATTTCAGGGTTTTTTTTATTCATCTGTTAAGAGTGTATCTTATAATATAACGTATTTTTTATATCATTAAGAACACATGCACATCACATCCAAATCAGTTCTTCAATTTCTTTTTAATAATGATTATTTATTGAATAATGCTTTCATTAATTTTGACCATTTGATAGTTAACAAGTTCTTACAAAAATTCTTAACTTGTAAATGTTAATAAGTTGTTAACAAAAAAAAATAACAAGTATAATGCCCTAACCATAGGTGGAGGTACCCTATTTATTGAATATTAGGGGGGAATGAATTAGGACACCAAGAAGCAAAGACAGTTGGAAGAAACGTCTCATTCCCAAATGTACCTATCATGAGATGAAATCTATCCAAAAATAGAACAATAAGCACGAAAATTGGGGAACAATGATAACGCTTCCAAACAGATATCACTTCAATTAATATACATTCCCCTACCGCCAAAACACACAACACATCAACTTAGGTCAGTTTATAACTTATCTTTGCTTGTGGGGGGACAATTGTTATATATCCTCATATACAACCCAAGATAACATATGAAAGACCCACTAATATAAATCCTAAACCCATAAGGTCCATTTCAAACAACTCGACTTAAATCACAATGAAGAGACCTAACAATACTTTACCCTTACTGATGCGACCGCGCCCTGCAAAGAACTTAGCTGTAGCAAGGATCCTATTGCGCTTCCTCAAGGGCCAATTATGTGAGCTCGAGCAAGGCAATTCAAAGAAGCCATATCGACTTTAGCTCATCAACTTTGGGACGAGATCTCAGCTGGAAGTGTTGGGCACATTCGTACCAACTTTGCGAACCTTCCGTGCACATTTTTGCAAGCTAAACTTAGCTCAATTTCAGCTCAATGAGCTCGAATCAGCTCAATTTTAGCTCAATTTCGTTTAGACATTAATATAGCTACTGGAATAATTATTTGAGTTAGTTAGATTAGTTAAATACAGCTCTATTAATTTCTTTAGTGAATTAATTAAATTAAATCTAGACACATTAAATTATTTGATCTTAAATATGTTTTAATTAATACCTACTAAATTCGTCCTAGGTTAAGACATGAAATTAATTTGTCTTTGTTCAGCCACAATTAACTTGTATTTAATTTGTCAACTACATTTTAATTAAAGTGCAGCCGAATTTTATTGAGTTAATTTATTGCTTTGCTGGTTTGTTTTTAATGTGTCTCCTAATTAATCAACTGCATGAATATTGTTTTCAGGTACATAAAGTGGACAGCAACATGCATGCAATGCATTAAAAAGGGTGTGCTGCTGATTGAGTTTCCTAGGTGACCATTCGACCAAGTAGGAGTTGTTGTTCATTGCTTCCAAGTTGCCTATTCGGCTGAATCTTTCCTTTCACATTGCTGGATATATTTTGGTTGTTCGGTTCATAGTGTTCACACCTAAAGGACTCTTCAAGGCTGACTTTTTACACTTAGTTGGCTATTCACGTTCTCCTTTAATGCTGGTATTTTTTCAGCCAAGAGTTGTATTTTAATAAGCTCATTTAAGCTCATTAACCGAACCTAGCTGCTGCCATGCACTTTCCCAAGCTTCCAAATTCATTGTTCATTCTAGAAGCTGACCATTGGAGCTCACATTCAGCCGAATCTTGCTAGCTCAATTAAATGAATTCATTTGCTTAGTTCTTAAGAATGTATGTGGCTATTCGGCTAGCTTAAGCTTTGCCTATAAATAGTTGTTAATTCATTTTGTAAAAGGACTTTTTGCATATTTGTTAATGAATTGCTGCCGAATTTGTGAGTCATTTTCTCTCAAATTTCGTTCGAGACCCATAAGACTTATCTAGCTTCTAGTGGCATCTTTTCGAGTCTTTCCTGAACTTATCACTCCCTAAAACCGAGTGTGGCATTCACCCTTAATACCTTTGGTTCATACTTACCTAAGTATCGGGTCAAGGTTCCCAAATTACCATTTCTAACTCTTTTAGGTCTTATAAGTTTCGGGGCAACACTCCACTTTAGTGTTGGTTCAAACTTGACCTTTTTGAGCCATTTAACCAATTCGAGATCTTAACCAAAAGAAAACCATTTTGTACCAAAAACCCATACCATTTTGTACCTACACCCAAACCCCAATTCGTACCAAACTAAAACCATTCTGTAACTAAACATAAACCGAAATTGACCAAATTTAATCCATATCTTTCTAGCTTAAACTAAATCCATTATCCATCTTTGCTTCGAACTAACTTGACTTCTTTAAACCCCAAACTTATTTTCTTTTCTTTAAAACTTTATACCAAGACATACTTCTTCGTTTAACGATCGGGCAACTAAACGATTCGGCTTCATCCACTAAATCGAGATCGCATCACTTACATATTGAATAACTTTCTATTCTCTTTTAAAAATTTTTTAGCACTCTCACACAAGCACCATCTTCTTGGGACCCACATAATCTAAAAAAGATATATTAAAAAGACTTGCATGCATCAATCAATCCATCATATCTAGCAACTCTTCCAGCTAGCCCTTTTGGGTAAAGTTCAATAGCACCTAGACTAACACTCACCACCCTACTATGATGCATAAGCTTGAGGGATAGGAGCCCATTCCCTTTATAAATACCTTCTTGAATGAAAGGTGGAGGCAAACCAAAATACTTAACCTTATTTTGCCAAAGCTTTACCAAATTACCTACCATTTTTCTACAAACAACGGCTCTTTGCACCTCTCTCTATGTAAGTTTCCTTTATCAATAATCCCCATCTTTCTATTGCCATATTAATAATTAGTATAATGAAAATATAAAATGAATACATTATTATAATAACATATTCATATGCATGACATTCTAATGTGTTCATAAAGATGAAGTTTATGATAAAAAAGGTATGCACATCTAAGTCTAAAAACAGACATTTAAATGATAAAGGTTTTAAAATTTGAGTGAATTCTCAATTGAATTTAAGTTCAAAATAAACTAAAAAATTTTAAAAGTAATTTTTTAGATGTTATTGACCAAAATATCTACCAAAATCTCATAATATATGAGATACGTTTTAAATTAATTAGATAGATAATCTTAGGAAAAATCAACCAAGAACGTTTAGGAAGGCTTTCATGTTTTAGTAGTTTATTAGAATAAGGGATCTAGTTTCCCATTTTATGATGTAATTTTTTGTATTTATACTCTTTATTTTTCATGTAAATACACAAAGTTACAACTTTACTGTCTTTACAATCTCTAAAAATTTTATGGCATCTAGAGCTAGGTTAATTATCTAATAACACAATGGTTAAAACAAACTTCACTGGAGATAAAAGATCCAACAACCAACTTGAGGAAGAAAGTTCTAACATCGAAACAATTAGTGAGAGTAGATGACCTTGGGGAAAAAAATGTCTCATCTTTCTTTTCAGTTGACATATCACAAGCTGAATGGTAAAAATTATCTCTAATAGTTACAAACTGTGAAGTTAGCAATTGATAAGCACAACAGGCTTAGCCACCTAATTAGAAAAGTCAAGCAACCACATGTAGGTGATCCAAGAATGAGTTTTTAGAGGTCAGAAAATTCTTTGATAATCACATGATTTACTAATTCCATGGAACTAGCCAAAAGTAAACCTTTTCTTTTTCTATCGACTACTAAAGATGTTTAGGATGTTGTAAAAGACACCTATCTAGATTCAAAAACTGCTTCACAAATTTTTTTAGTTAAAAATAAAAATTTGGAAGGCTGAGCAAGGGGGAAAGAATGTTACATTTTATTAGAATAAGATGATGTCTGTTTGACAATAACTAGATCAAAGTTATGATGATAAAGGAAAGTGTTTTATAGCTAGTGTAAAATTTATGGGAAAAAAAGAGAATGAGTGAGCTTTTTTATTTCTAACCGGTTTGAATAAAGAATTTTATGAAGTAGGATCTTGAATTGTAGGAAAAACCACTTCTAACAGTTCATAAGATTTTTTTATGAGGTTAGAAGAGAGGATGCTAGGAGGAAAGTGATGTTAAAGTCCAAATATGAAACTAATGATGATAATTTTTCTCTTGTGATGGTTAAAAAGGGAAATGATAGTGAAAAAAAAGGAAGAAACATTGGTGCAACCATTGTAAAAAAATTTGGCAAACCCGAGAAACATACTAGAACATTTATGAAAAATAAAAAAAATCTAGAAATAGAATAGTAGAAATGGACATGGTTCACAATCTCAGGATATCAAATCTTTCCAAGCAACCAATTAGGACTCCGAGCAGCACAATCCTTTAGAAGGGTTTCTATTCACTAAGGAATGACTAAAGCATCTATACAAGCTTTTTCAATTGCCATAGTTTTAGACGAATTCTTACATTCCAAACTTATCCAATAATCCTTCTAGATCCTTTGCCCAATCATGTATTGATTCTTTAGCTTTTTCAGTGTTAAGACTTATAAAACAAGCATGTGGATATTTGATACTGAAGCTAGTGATTACATGACCAGTAGTTCTTTTCTTTTCTCGACTTACACATCTTGTGCAGGAAACAAAAAGATCAATGTAGTAGATAGGTCATTCTCGGCAATAACTGGGAAATGCACTATAAAAATTTTACCGTCTTTAATTTTACATAATTTTTTAAATGTGCCAAATCTTGCTCACAACCTCATATCTATCAAAAAAGTATCTAAGTACCTAAAGTGTCATGTCATATTAGACTCCACTATGTGTGAATTTCAAGGCAAGAACTCAATGAGCATGATTGGTCGTGCTAAAGAATCTGGTGAAATTTACATTCTTGACGACAATCATTTAAAAGGCAATCAACTACTCTATAATTGAAATTTGTTTCTAGTTTTGATAAGGTTATGGTTTGGCATTATAGGCTTAAACACCCTAATTTCTATTATCTAAGACATTTGTTACGTGATTTATTTAAGAATAAAAATCTATCTTCATATCATTATGAATTTTGTAAGTTGGCAAAGCATCATTGGTCATTCTTTCCACCTAAAAAATTTAAGGCTTCTAAATTTCCTTATTAATTCATAGTGATGTTGGGAGACCTTCTTGAGTTTCAAGTTTTTTTAGAAAAATGTTGGTTTGTCACATTTATTGATAATCATACTCGTACTTGTTGGGTGTTTTTATTAAAAGATAAGCTTGGGTTAAAATCGTTTTTGAGTTTTTTATACTAAGGTGGAAACATAATTTGGTGTGAAAATAAAAATTTCAGAGTGACAATGGTGGGGAAATTTTTAGTGGCCAATTAAGCGTTTTCTTAATTAAACATGAAGTACTCCACCAAAGCTTTTGTATAAATACACCACAACAAAATGAGATTGCCAAAAGAAAAACCACCATATTTTAGAAGTAACTAGAGCCTTGATGTTCACTAGTTAAGTCTCATGTTATCTTTAGGGGAGGTTTTGCTAATGACTACATATCTAATTAATAAAATGCCTAGTAAGATATTAAACTATAAAAAAAAATTTAGTCTTTTTAAAGATAATTTTCTTAATTTTAAATTGATCATTTATTTACCTCTTTGAGTTTTTGGATGTAGTGTCTTTGTTCATTTTTATATCTAGGGTAAACTAGATCTTAGAGCAAAAAAAAGTGTATTTGTTGGTTATGTTTCTAATAAAAAAGGATATAAATGTCATGACCCGATTGATAGAAATATGGCTATTACCATGTATGTCACTTTTCTAAGGCACAACTTTTCTTTGGTTCTCATCTTTAATGAGGGGATTATCGGAAGGGAGATTCGATAACTGATCAAGAAGAGACTAGGAATATACAATATAGGGACTTTAATAATAGGTATTATGAAATTATGTATAACACAAAAATGAATGATGTTGATAAAAGGGAATTTAAGTGTAGAGCCTAATCATGAGAATAGAGAACAAACAAAGGAGTTGTTGGTTTACTTAAAAAGAAATTGACATTAAGAAAGTGAACTCCATCAAATTCATCATGAAGAACCTGACTTGTAGGACCTTGTAAAAAGTCCAAGTAAATATCTTGAATTAAACAATGAAGTTTCTAATTTAGATATTCCAATTGCTAAAAAATGTGTTAAAATTATTGTCAAATATCCTATGCCTAATTTTGTGTCCCATAAAGCCTTTGTCTTTGAAATTCTCCACCTTTGTTTCATGTTTTAATACTTTGGAAATACCAAAAAGATGTGCAAAAAGCCTTACAGGTTCCTAACTAGAAAGAGGCCATTTTAAAATAGTTGTATGCCCTAGAAAAAAGTGGCACATGAAAAGTAGTGGAATTACATATAAGGAAAACAATGGGTTGTAAATAAGTGTTTACAACCAAATTCAGATCTGATGGATCTTTAGACAAACACAAAGCTTTATTGGTGGATAAATGGTACACTCAAACATACGAGATAAACTATCATGAGACATTTGCTCTAGTAGCTAAGTTAAATTCTATTAGAGTTTTTTTTATCTATTGTAATTAATCTTAATTAGTCTTTACAATAGTTAGATGAGAAAAATGCTATCTTAAGTAGGAAGCTAGAAGAAGTTTACATGGATCCTCCTTTAGGTTTTGAAGAAAAAATTGGAACTCAAGTATGTAAGCTTAGAAAGTCTTTGAATGGTCTAAAACAATCTCCTCGAGCATAGCTTAAATGATTCACTTAGTTCAATAAAAACATGGCTACAAATGTGCGAGCGTTTAGATATTTCTGGAAGGAGAAATTGAAAAACATAACTTAAACGGTTCACTTAGTTCTCTCTCAATTTAGATTGATAAGTCTTTTTACGGTCTTATTAAACTATAAGGAGAATTTTAAATGAGTTTTTCCATTTCTCTAGTTATTAAGTTAGTGTTGCTAACTGCCTTCAAATGTCTAAATGTTTAGAGTTAAAATCGTGCAAATAAATAAATATAAATTAAGTGCGATATCTACAAGTGAACAAGTCAAATTGTAATATAGTTTTATTTACAACAAAACACTTGGTAAGTATTCTGCTCCCAATTGTCTTCACATCGGAATAGAAAAGTAATGACTAAACAAACATAAAAGAAAAGAAAACTAAAAGCTGAATAAAATTGTCTTTATCTAAAATTGCACACAATCCTGGTGACCCTAAAGTTACTTATATAGGCTACGGGCTACTTGGTGACCATTCAACCCTAGATACATTTAGATACTGATTAATACAATATGCTCTTAAATAGCTAGGGTCTAAATATAGAAATATCCCAAGTGTGCCATCTAAGAATTCAGCTCTATTTTGGCCTGCCAGCGTCGCGTCGTTGTGACGTGGGAAGACTCTTCATCATGGCAACATCGTCGTGAATTTCCTCCTAAGATCATCATGTCTTTGTGAAGAGGAAAGACTCCTTGTCACAACGTGAAGTGCTTTTCCAGCCTTGGCAGCTTTGTCGGTCTATGTTGCAACACGAGCTTCCTTGTATCGCGACTTGACGATCATTCCTTGTATTCTTGGACCTAAATTGGCACCCTACACACTTAATTAGACAATCAATTACTCCCAAGGCCTGAGTCGGCCTTACAGGTCATAAAAATGGTAGAAAATGCGTAAAAATGCATATTTTATTAATATTTAGTTACTAATATTGAAAATGCAACAATTAATTATAAAAATGCTAAGAAAAGAAGCTCGTTAAGTGCCAACATGTACTTAAACTATCACTACAATTGGCGGCAGGTTAGTTGCAAAAACTGTAATGTATTTATATACTAATATGAACTTGGATTGAGCTAATAAGATTAGTAGACTGGGTATCACCAGGTTGAGTATTTGGGGAATTATTTCGGGTTGCCACTCTTTCAAAAAAGAATGTCTGCTAGTAATTTTCAATTTATCATTAAGAAAATTCATAATATGCTTAATAGGTGGGAGGCAAGGTCTTTATCTTTAGTTGTGAGGATAACCTTTGCGAAGTTAATCTTACTTGCAATTTCAAGTTATTTCATGCAAATTGTGTATCTACCCATTAGCGTGTGTAATGAAATTGAGAAATTGGTTTGTAGATTTATTTGGGGAGTAGGGATGAGAAACAAAAAATTGACTTTGACCGGTTGGGATAAATGTTGTATGTCTATTAAAAATGGTGGTCTTGGATTAAAGAAGGTCTAAGATTAGAATAAAGTGTTTATGCTTAAAGTGGCTTTCAACATTATTTTTGATAGAGATGCTTTTGGGGTTAAAGTTTCTAGGAATAAATATGGGGTGATTAGTAGATATGTAACACCCCATACCTGACCCGATTATTGGGTTCGAGTTACGAGATGCCACATTCATTACTAGAGCTACTACAATCTTAATTTAATTCAATTCAAAAGTTTAAACATACTATTATGTTCAATATATAATCATGACATGTTATTTAATCAATATTGGGGTTTATATGAACTTACCACGGTTCTTTTGGCAACCCAAGGCCGAGTGAGGATTAAAATGTAAAATACGAAAAACTATAAAGTTGGCATCGCGACATCAGGGTATCACGTCGCAACTTCAAACAAACAGTAAGTATCGCCGCCATGCTAGGGGCCAGAGGTTGCAACGTTACCTACTATTTGCAAAGTAACCATTTGTAAATTTAAACCATTTCAATTAGTTACACCAATCCCATATATGTATTTAACAATTCACGTACATTAAAATCAAACTACAGTGCCAATTCAAGATTTCAAAATGACCATTTCAATACTAAACCGACTCTAAACCCTAGATACATGCCATATATTGAAACAAAAAGGAAGTATACAAATATTGTTAAGCCGAGAGTTGTAGATTAGATGCTGAATCATTCCTCGAGTCTTCAAAATCTACTAATACACGTGTACGAAATAAACAAATAGTACGTTGAGCGATAAAGTTTAGTGGTACTTTCATTATTCAAGTCAATAATGTAATCTAAATAGCTTGTCAAAAGATTCATTCAATATACCATTAAATACCAACATCATCAACTAATATATCATGATTCATATACTATGATCTATACCAAAAAAATTAATTAACATATCACTTATGCATATCCATTCAAACTCTAGTTCATATATCAACTTTATGTAACAATTCATTTGACAATTTCATATAACATATCATATCATACTATATAACAATAAGGTACGTTTACTTTCATTTCATAACATGCCAATTACTTATTCCTTTAGCTCATTTCATTCTCGAATCTATTGATTCATTTTGTTTCCATATCAGACCTCAAGGCTCGTAATAATTGGTTCACATGATCTTTCACATGTTATCTTTAGTCACGTTTCACATATATGCACATACCATTTCATATCATCATTTCAAGTCAATATCAATTATCATGTTCATGTTTTATAATCACTATTAATCAGACTCAGACTCAAGACGGATATACTGATCATCCAACCAACACACAAATCTGGCACCTCAGTGCATCATCGGATAAACCAAAGTAAATATACTAGCACATAGTATATCATCGAATAAACAGAAATAAATATACTAGCACATAGTGTATCATCGAATAAACTGAAGTAAATATATTGGCACATAGTACATCATCGGTTACACCAAAGTAAATATGATGGCATAAAATGCATCATCAGATAAACCGAAGTATAAACTCGTACACATTCTAATCCTATGACATGCCAACTATATCTGATTCTACCCGAATAGTTAATAGGGTATCAATGATCCAATTACATTAAATTTACATGTTCACATATCGAAGTTTCATACCATTTTCATATCACATATCATATATCACAATCACATTTCATGCTTGGTTATACCATGTTCATTTCAACTCTATTCACAACATTTCATCTTACTATATATGAATCCATTTGTAACATCCATGCATGTATATAAATTTATAATTTGAACAATTTGTAATATTTTTAAGTGTTACAATGGAACACTCTGAATATTCTAAGGATCAAACTTAAGAGAGTTCGAGGACAAGGTGATTAATATGAGAAAAGCATGCAAATAGGAAGTCTAGCTAACTACTTGCCAAGTATCATATTATGACAAATCATATTCAATGGGCTAATTAGACTAATTGACTAGCTAAAACTAAAAAGGACTAAATTAAAAAATATTTAAAATTAAAAAATTAACAATTTAATGAGCACAAGTGTTTGGTTGACTTTCTTGTTATTGATTAATTTTTGAATTAGGGATATAAAAGGCCTAAACTTCTAATTGGTTCAATTTTACCTCTCGGTCACCATTTGACAAAATCAGACGATTTAGTTCGATTTATCTTTCAACCTCAACAAACTAAATTGAGACATCTAAATTGGTCCTCAATAGGCTCTCCTCTTGATCCCACATACCTAAGTATTCACCTAGAGTTGTCAATTCGAAGTTTTAAAGTTTATTCAATTTAGTTTAATTTTTACGATTTAATCCTTGTACCAAAAACTAACCAAGCAACACTTCCATCAACCAACCACCATAGATTTTATTACCACTCATCATCATCATGCATGACAGTCAAACACATGCTTAAATAATTAATTAAAATAAACACAAAAGCAAGGTTAGATGAAGCTTATGAATTTTTTGATGGATACTTTGAAGAAGATGATGATAGCAACAATGGAGGTGGAAACATAGCTAAAGTTAAGATTTTTATGCTTAAGAAAGTAGTTAAAACTGAAATATATTGAAAGATTTGAATAGAAATCAAAATACAAAGTTAACTTGAGCCTTAAATTGCAAAGGAAGTTAAAAGCTATAGTAAAAACTAACTAAATTACCAACCACACCAAGTAAGCTCAGGAAAGTAAATGACCTAAACCTAATAATAGAGAAGAAACTAACAACTAAGCTAAAAAATGAAAGAAAGTTGGCTCCTTTAAGTTGACAGCCAAAAGGGTCTTTTAACAGATGATAAATTCAACCCTAACATTGACAAAATTGCCCTTAATTTGTATTTGTTGACTTGTGTTGGTGTTGGACAAAAGACTACCCTTGCAATATTTTTCTCCCCGTTAGGCAACAGAGTCACAACATCCACGTTCAGTGTTGTGACACCCTTGATAGTGGAAAAATTGTGGCTTTGAAGGTTCTCGATGTCGCGACATCCACTGATCTATATCACAACACCCCCGGTGATGACCACTATTTCCCCATTTCACAACCTTCAATGATTTCACGACCTTGCAAACTAGGTGTCACAACTTTGGGCTCAATGTCACGACACCACACCTAGGGCCAAAAAGAATAAAGGTTGATGGCCAAAAAAGGCTCAAAAATACAAATAGGGTTATTTTGACAAAATATGCATGCGTTAATAGCCAAATTTATCATTAAGCCAATTATTTATATTTACCAAAAAAATTTAAAAAAACAAAAAATTATCTTCTAGTAGTAAAAGAAAAGTATATATACAAAATTACAAAATATTAAATAAAAAGTATATTTTTAAAAATTAAAAAATAAATTATTTAATTAAATAGATTCGAATTAATTATTTATAAATTCAACTTAAACAAAATAAAATATCAATACTATATGTAAACTCGTTCCAATTTAATTCAAACATTACCCAACCAGACTTGACTCTCAGCGGTTTTACATTATTTTGCTCGGTTAGGTTAGTCTCCACTCTTCCATTATAATAACTATCTTATCAGAGGCAACTTTTTAAATAAATTTTGTAACATACTACTCTTAATTTCATGTTAGAAGATATTATCAATACCCACTGAAGCAGTATAAATTCCCCCAAAACCATTAACCTCTAATTAATGAAATATTCACCATCCAAACTCATAATTTTTACATTGCAAAAACCATTCTTAATAATAATAGTTAAAATGGTATGTACATTAAAATTAATTTTGATTTAATAAAATATGTACAATTAATATATATAATTACATCAAATTAAAATTCATATATCATAATATCCTCGACTAAGTTACCGTTATTTAGGGCAGTAAGACATGTTTAGTAGAGGAGGAGCCATGGAATCCTAATAAAAAGAAAATTGACACTGAGTTAAATAAAAAGATTATTCATATGACTATATTTATATACTGAAATGTTTAATAAATTGGGTCAAATGGACTAAAACAAAAAACAAGGAACATATAATGGACAACTACCATTTGAAAACAAGGGTAAAAGCGTCAGGGTAGAAGCTTTTCCTTTAAGACAGCACAGTAAAGGGGTGCGCTAACCGTGTCACTTTCCGTGTTGTGGAAAGAAAAATCTGTCCCAAAGAAACAAAAAAGCATACAAAATTATGATAGTAATACAAATATATATATTCATGGCGTCTTTTGTGATGATGAGGAAGTTGGCAGTATTATAGAGGAATATATGAAGTAAATAAATACATAAATATTTTGTCTTTTTTTCTTTTTGTATGGAAAATAGAGCTTATAGGCTCTATATTATGTACAGAAAGAGGGAAGCAAAAGGTCAATGTAAAGCAGTTGGGTATAGGGGTAATGATTTCAGGGAAGGCAGATCAGAGAACTCGTGAGAGTTCTTAATTTTTATTATCATTCATTTTTATTTAATTCAATTGGGGGGTTTGAAAGTTTTTTTCTTATATAAAAATATTATTTTTGGTCTTTGTTGATTTTGTGTATCTCTGAAAGTGTGCAGAGATTAGAGAGTATTAGAAACAGAAGAAAGGCAGCAGTTTGCAGGTATTATCAGTGCTTCTTAAGGAATTTTACAGTGCCTTGTTCGTCTTATTCCTTTCCTCGTGATCTTTCTTGTTCTCTTTCCTCTGCCTTTTTCTTTTGTTTTATATTTCTTTTTTCTTCAAGGGGCTCCTGCAGTTAGTGTCTTTCTTGCTGCTTTGTACCTAGACAATTCCAACAACATTGAAACAACCCAGGGTTTTCCAGTTCCAGGAGTTTTTATCATAAAAATATTTACCACTAAAACCTGAAACATAGGTCCTTTTTTCTTTGTTTATCGCTAGTGATCGTATTAAGAGCCTTCAAAGCTTTCAAAGGATATACCTTTGGGGGGGGGGGTTCCCATTTGAGGGTTTTAAAGAACATAAGAACGAGAGTTTTTTTTTAGGAGATTGGAACAAAGAAGGAAATGGGCAGTTGTGGGAGGAGTGGTGCAGTGAGGCAGTATATAAGATCAAAGGTGCCTCGTTTGAGATGGACACCTGAACTTCATCAATGTTTTGTTCAAGCTATCGAAAGGCTTGGTGGTCAAGACAGTAAGTTTCCCTTTTCTTCTTCTTCAGCTTGTTTCTTTTGGTGTTGAAATAATGGCCTTTTTTTTTGTTTGTTTCGACTTGCCAGAAGCTACGCCGAAACTTGTTCTTCAACTGATGGATGTGAAAGGACTCACCATTTCACATGTGAAAAGCCACCTTCAGGTTCATCTTTCTTTCTTCCCTTCTGGCTTTCAAATTCCTTCTTTTTTTTCTTCCCCTTCGATCATTTTTGTTCACATGGGTTTCTTTACATTCTGACCAGATGTATCGGAGCATGAGAAGTGATCTTAGCAGACAAGGTATCTTAGCACTTCTTTAAAAAATGTTTTTTTTCTTCTTTATATCCCAAATACCTTTTCCAATTCTCAGTTTTTAACTATGGAACTAACTGTTCTATATTCATCAGTGTGTGTGTGTGTTTGCATATCATTCTATGATACTTTCTTCTAATGGTTGTGTTTTGGTATAAAGTATCCAAGATCATATACTCCCTTCTTTACATAATTTTTAGTAAAAGCCTAGATGTACCACTTCATTTATTATTTCCTTTTCTCTCTTATACATTTGATGCCAAATTAGATGTGAACAGCCATTAACTTGTTTCCTTGCCAAATCTTCCTCTATTGGCATATCTGATGAATCCCATACATCCCCATTCCTTGACTACAGCTGTTTCCAAGTGTTTTCTGAGCAAACATCTCTTAAATAATATGCATGCATGCTATCCCAACTCATGACTTAATTGGCTCTTTTCTTTTTCAATTTTCTTACTATTCTTTCATGAAGTTTTTTTTATTGAAACTTCTGTGTTGGGGTCTGTCAAATGACACAGATAGGAGTTCAACCCATCAAAGAAGACAATCTTTTGAGAAACATGATGGTTGTGTTGATGATGTAATTGATATTATGGGTTTTCACTCAACCTCAAAGCCCATTGAAGAATCAGATTCTCATTTGATCCACTCTCCTCTTCCTTCAAAAAGGTCAGCTTAGCTTTATTCCCCCATGGTTACAGACTTTTCATATACTTAAAAAAAGAAAAGTTGATAGTGTAGTGCAAGAAACAAACAAAAGAAGGTAGTATGTTGCATGATCTTTTCTTATCTGCTACTACCTTTTTTTTTCTTTTTCTTTTAAATTTTTTCCTCTCTAAAATTCTTATTGTTTGATTTCTGTTCTCATTATCTTTTGTTTTTTTAAACCTCCTTTGCCTCAGAGCTAGAATCGAGACCAAGAGTTCAATCTCTGATCAGAATCTGCAATGCAGCCAAGGAGTATGTGAGAGAGTCTCAAATCCGTACTTTTATGATGATTATCTGCAGACAATGGCTGTTTATAAAGGAATAAAGGAAGGTAATGGTGCTTTCATATGGGAACACACCCAGACTCACCCTCAGGCCCAAGGTCAATCCACAACCTTCTCTCTGCCACATGATCTTTACAATCTCAACTCCTTCAAATATTCAGTGGAAGAATCTGATTTCCTTAAGGTACACTAGCCAAACCCCACCATTTTTTTTTCTTTCTCCCTCCCTCCCTCTCTTTTTCTCTTTATATATTTATTTTCCCAGCTTTTGTTTATGAGCTTGAGTGTAATGTTGGGTTTGGAACACTTGATTTTATATAAGCTAGTTTCCACTTTCCACATTCAATGTTGGCTCTTATGACCAGTGGTAACAGGGAATATCCGTGTCTTCTAACCCTACTTGCCTCACAAAAATATAGGGTCTAGTTTCATAGTGTTTTCACTTCAACACGTCCTGTTCATGAAAAGCACTACACCACTGAAAACTAGCTATCTATATGTATATAATATTCCCCCCCCCTTCTCTCATTAGGACGATGAACACACAGGAAACAAGAAAGAATGAAACAATATTGAACCAAAAAAAAAAGAATGAATGAAACAAAGCCAAAAAGGATTAAAAATTGTCTTTATTAAGTTCCTTCTTTTCTTTCTTGGTGTCCTTTCCTTTTGTGTCAGCGATGTATATATATAGACTGAGAATAAGCATATTCTCAATCTTAAGTTAAAAGGAAAGAATGTTTTTTTAAAATTCTTTTTCCCTTTACCCCTTCATTAAAGAGAAATTCTGGGATTTTTCTTTTTCTTTTCTGGTTAGCAATTAACACTGGCTTTTTGACCTAAAAACCTTGTCATTAATCGCTGTGATTGATGGGGTTGTTTACATACTGTGGTCCACTGTAATTCTAAATTTCCAAGGAATAGGGGACCCCTACTTCCCTCCTTTTTTGGGTTTGGTTAGAATGGAAATTCAAAAATTAGCGTCAAATGCATTGGACCAGACATTACTTCTTTTAAACCAACGGTCTTTGCAGGTTAGAAAGTATTAGAACACCGCCCTTTATTGAATTTCATGGTTTCCAATACTTGTCCCGAGTGAGAGTGAGTAGTATAGTTAATATTTTCTATGTTTTTCAATCTATTTAAAGGATATTTACATGTCATATCCTCTTATTCATGTGCTGGACGCAAGTGTAAGACAGCATAGTTTGTCCTTATTCAACCGAGCTTTTAATTCTCTCATCTGTTTTTCCTGTATTGGTAGTAAATGTTTCTCCATACTGTAACTGGTTCTTTTCCATTAAATTTACACAGGAATGTTAAAACCATCTGATATCTTTGAATTTAAGAGTCCATCATGCATTCAAGTTTTAACATAAAAGTCCATGCAGCTGTAATTGTTAATATCCTTCAATTCAATCTCTCAGGTTTCCAAGGTAGATGTAGAAGATCACAAAAATGTAGGCAAGCATGTCGACGACCACCCTAACGCTAGGAGAAATGCAGGGAAAGACGATGAAGTAGAAGACAAAGGTGGTGGTTGTGAATTATCATTGTCACTGTCATTGCACCATCCATCTTCGCAGAGCGAAATCAGCAGCAGCAGCGAGGCATTATCATTGGTGTCTGGGTCTAATTACAAAGACTGCTCCGGCTCCTCCTCGTGCACCCTTCGTAGTATAAACTTGGATCTATCCATTGCTCTTTGTGGCAACTGACGTTAATTTTTTAAATTCTCAATTCTCTTTTCAGGCATATATATATATCGTTTTTTACTGTTCTTTTTCCGATGTTAATCGAGCTGTTAAGTTTAGATTTGGAGATCATCCAGGTTTTTGGATTAATTGAAATGTACGGACTTTGAATTCATAGGGATTTACGTATCGTTATAGTAGTTAAACGCGAAGATCGAATTTAGGAATGGGCCGGGGTGGTTCATTTTCATTTAATATATTACTAGATTATGGCTAATAAATATATTTTATACTTGGTTGAGAAAATTTTAGTATTAACGTTTTATTATGGTATAAATGTTAAAGGTTTTTAATATATATATCTTAGTTGGGATTCGGTTGGTTAATGAATGAATGAACATCATACTTGGTTCTTTAAAATATAATATGGTAAGTATCAAGTAAAAACAAATGGATTTGTATTTTACATGATCATAATGAGTTATTGGCATATTTCAATTTTAAGTTTATTAAATGTTTTACACAAGGAATTTTGGGTGACGTTAAGTCGCTTTCCTTTTCGCATTTAACAGTTTTTGTTTGACATTCATTTACTTTTAAAATTTTCAATTTAAATTTTATCATCTTTTAATATTATAATGATTAAACATCATGTATTTAAATGATACGAGTCCTTTTTCTCCTTTTAATATTATAATGATAAAAGAATAGTGGGTGAAAGAAACATTGTGAGAAATTTCAAACATATTTTTTAACTTCATAAAAGATACATTTATAGAATATATATATATATATATATAAGAAAATGATGGTGAGAATTCAATGAGAATTATGGTAAATAAAATATAATCATCTTTGAATCAAAATGAATGTTTTTAAGTATTAAATTTCTCATTTATGTATCTCATTAAAATAAAAATTCTAACAACTTATTTTTTTTCCTACCGTACAAATAAAGGAAAAGAAAACATAACTCTATTTTAGATTTAATTTCTTGTATATAAAGATGTTTGAATGCTGTGTATAGCAATCTTTCATAGAAAATGGTTGTTTAATTTCATATATTGAATATTTCAGTTGTTTGAAAAATTTTTGAGTTTCATGAACGATGAAACATATCAAATGGTTAGTGTTGATACAAGTCTCAACAAGGTAAAGAGTTAGGGAGGAGAAGGTAGTAGTGTAAAGGAGGTCGATTTACCTAAATAGGCAAATAGCCAAAAAAAGTACAAAAGGAGGAAGAAGATTGATGTGGGGGTTGAGAGGGCTGATTGCAGAGTAAAAGTGCTTAGGGTTTGCTTGTAGGGAGAAGATGACCCATTTCTCTTCAAGTTGGAGGGTATTTATAGGAGATACCCCTTGTCTAGGAATGGTGATGTGGCAAGGTGGTTATCATCATGGAGTACGTGAGGGACGTGCATAGTGGAACTTATTTTGTTATGCTTTTTGAGGGAGTACGAGTTTGTCGTGCTCAAGTGGGCCTTAGTGGTCTTAGAGGAGAGTTTTCACACTGAATAGCAAGTGGTCAAACTATGGTAAGCAGGTAGACATTTGTATCAGAAAATATAATTTTGAAACTCCATTTTTGTAAACCGAGTCAATGAATATTAAATATTAATATTTACAAGGATTTTATAAAAATATATTGACGTTTGGTCGAGCAACTTTCGTCAATTAAATAGTTAATTAAGGCTTATTGGACTAAATTGTAAAAGTTTAATCGCTATCGATTTTTAATTGGCCAGAGGTTTTGGGACTTAAATAGCAATTAGCTAAAGGATTAAAATGGTAAATAAATCATTTTCTATTAATGGATAGTGGATGATGATGAGATATTTTTTAACTGTGTTTAGTTAATGGGTTAAGTTAAGTAAAAGTAATTAATTAAGTTAATCAATCTCTAATTAAGCTATAAATAACCAAATAAGTGAAAAGAAAGAGAAATTGTCATGTCCTTTATCCTTCCATGACCGATTCTCTATACGAAAGAAAAGAGAAAAACCATTTAAGGGTTTCAACCATTCGAATATTCAATTAGATCAAGATCTGGATCCAAGTGGAGCTAATAGGGGAAGAGCTAAAACTGCAGACTAGTCCCTAAAATATCTACTCTTTTTACATTTTGAACAGGTAAGTTAATATGAAACTTATTATTTTATGTTTGTTATGTGTGAATTTTTGTTTAATTTCATATATATTTATATGTATGTTTGAATATGATTTGATTATTTGTGAATTGATATGTAACGCTAGAAATAGACTGAATTGAAATGTTATGTGATTATTGGTTATTACGTATTAGTACAAGATTCAAATACGAAAGTTTGATTTATTATAGGCATGTAAATGAAAATATGTGATCATGTAAAGGGTGCAATATGAAATATGGATAATTATAGAGATATGTGACACTTATATGTGTAAAAGATGCCTGTGTGAACTTAGTAAAGGGTTAGGATACGATTGGCATGTCAATAGGGTCTAATTCGCGCTTGTATAGAATATGTAATTATCCAGAGATTATCATAGGTTATATCAAGATTCAACATTTGTTGTGGATCGTCAAGTTTTATATAGGCTAGCTAAGTACATCCAAATAAAACTCTCAGCTATATTGAAACTCTAATTAATCTAAGCAATAAATAGTTTTAAACTAGACTTTCTTGTTTGGCTAAGAAACATAAAACTTCTAAATAACTTAAAATACTTAAAAAATATCCAAAATTTAGAATAAATAAATAATAAAATAATACCTAATAAATACAATATTGGGCTCATATGAAATAAAATTTAAGTCTAAAAATTGAATCCAATATGATTTAAACTCGAATTAAAAGTTGAAACTCGTAATGTTTGTAATAATCTTGTCCAGAAATTCTGCTCGCATAGCTTCACTAAAACGATCATAACTTGAGCTCTCGAACTCAAAATCGAGTGACTCAAAGTTTTTTCGAAGCTAAGAGATAGATCTTAGAACTCTATGAGACATCTAAACCTATAAATGCCTGGATCCTATCCAAAAAGTCATTGCAAGTCGGTTGATTTTCCTAACTTGAAAATTGATAACTTCGGTGAATGGAATTTAATAAATTCCACCCTATCTGTGCATGTATCATAGCCTCTTAATTCGTGCATGATTTTCTTCTTCTGTTACCATGATACATTACGTGGCAAGGCATACCAAGGCATACCAACGCATTCTATGTGTTGTGTGCATTACGTGGCAATGTTCCCCTCAGAATATATGCTCATCAATAAACTTCTCATTTATTGCCTTATGCCTTTCTTCCTCCACATTCATTTCCAACCTTGAGAGATGATCTGCAACTTGGTTTTTCGTCCCTTTCCTGTCTAAGATCCAAAGGTCAAAATCTTGAAACAAGAGTACGCATCTCATTAGCCTAGCCTTTGTTTCGTTCTTCTTCATGATGTACTCCAAAACCGTATGATCAGTATAGATATATACTCGATTCACCATTAGATAGGGCTGAATTTTTTCTCATGCAAAGACAACTGCCAGCATCTCTTTCCTAGTAGTCGTGTAATTGCTTTGGGCTGGATTTAATGTTTTACTAGCGTAGTGGATGGCATGAAATATTCTATCCCTTTTCTGCCCTAGTATTGCCCCAATAGCATAGTCACTAGTATCACACAGGATTACAAAAGGTTCTGTCCAATTCGAGCTTATTATAGTTAGATCTAACTAGTTTTTACTTCAATACCTCGAATGCTTGAGCATACTCTTTGTCAAATACAAATGGTGTGTCCTTCTATATGAGTTGAGTTAAAGGTTTTGCAATATGTGAGAAGTCTTTGATGAATCATCTATAAAATCTAGCGTGGCCTAGAAAGTTCTAGATTTCATGGGTTGACGTTGGATGTGGCAATTTCTCAAAGACTTCAATCTTGGTTTTTTCCACTTCCAACCCTTTTTCGGAGATATAATGCCCCAGGACAATTCTCTCGTTTACCATAAAGTGACACTTTAAGGACCAGATTTATGTCTTCACACCTTTCCAGAACTTTTTTTAGGTTGCTTAAGCATTATGTGAATGAATTCCTATATATTAAAAAATCAACCATGAAAATGTCCAACCCATTTTCTATCATATCAGCAAAGATTGATGTCATGAATCACATAAAACTAGCTGGGGCATTACACAATCCGAATGGCATTTTTCGAAAAGCATATGTCCCAAATGTGCATGCGAATGTTGTTTTCTCCTGGTCGTCCGGATGTATTAGAAGTTGATGATATCCCGAGTACCCATCAAGGAAGCAATAATAATATTTTCTAGCCAGTCTATCTAGCATCTGATCAATGAAGCGAAGCGTAAAATGGTCTTTTCTGGTAGCATCATTAAGTTTCCTATAATTAATACGTACCCGCCATCTTCTCACTATATGAGTGGGAATTAACTTTTTTTTTTCTCATTTTCCACTACAGTTAACTTATCTTTCTTCGGAACACATTGTGTCGGACTAACCTATTCACTATCAGAGATGGCGTAAATGATACCAACATCCAACCATATCAGTTGCTCTTTTTTAACAACTTCATTGTCAGATTAAGACGCCTTTGTGCATCACATCGACCATTGATTTCTTTCCTTCATCTAGCTGTTTTTATGTTGGCATAAGGTTGGACTTATCCCCTTAATGTCAGTGATCGTCCATCCAATTACCTTCTTGTATTTTTTTTAGGACGTTAAATAAGGCACTTTCTCGATCTATAGATAGATGAGCTACAATAATCACTGGTAATGTGTTATTCTCACCCAAATACCCGTATTTCAAGTTTGTTGGAAGTGGTTTTAGCTTTAGAGTGAGATGTTTGACTATTGATGGAACCATCTTATTAGGTGAATCATCCAATGGACCCAACGATCCTTTACAATGTTTCTGCCAGTCTAATCAATAAACTTGTGCTGGATCATTTCCCACTGGGTCCTCAACAAGCTCGCTTTCCATCGCATCTTCCTTATCTGATGCAATACTCTCAATTTCATCAAACTGTTCTCTCTGTCCTTTTAAACAACCTTTGCTCCGGTTCTCCTTTATTTATTCAATGGTATCCCTTGTTTTCTCACTTGATTCTTCTCAATTTACATTAGGTTCTCTCCCTTAATCACTGCTACCTTACTTGATGACTCTTGTTTTTGTTTCTTTCCTAAGTAATGTCATTCCAATTTACATTTTCCAAGAGGACCACCATTTCATGGGTCGTTTTGGTCCAAATGCTGCCCCTTAAAATAACATCAAGCTACCTCTTACTGTTGTAGTCTAACCCTTCATAGAAATGTTTCAATTGTATTACCATATCAATACCACCCCAATGAATTTTCAGAGAATCGTCTTAAACTTATCCCATGCTTGCCCCAAAGTCTCTATTGGATCTTGCTTGAAATCAAACAATTCCTAGGCATGGAGGACTGCCGTCATTGGTATGTTTCGGCTCAAGAATAGTTACACAAATTCATCCCAAGTAGTGAAGGCTTCCAACCACACCTTGGCTTCACCTCCAAGAACAAAAGGGGTTAATAATAAATTGATCACTTCATTTGACACCCTCGAATAAGCAATTGTGTTGTATAAACATTTGAATTGTTGAAGGAACATTATTGGATGCAATACTTCGCTGTTACAAAATTTTCAGAGAATCGTCTTAAACTTATCCCATGCTTGCCCCAAAGTCTCTATTGGATCTTGCTTGAAATCAAACAATTCCTAGGCATGGAGGACTGCCGTCATTGGTATGTTTCGGCTCAAGAATAGTTACACAAATTCATCCCAAGTAGTGAAGGCTTCCAACCACACCTTGGCTTCACCTCTAAGAACAAAAGGGGTTAATAATAAATTGATCACTTCATTTGACACATTCGAATAAGCAATTGTGTTGTATAAACGTTTGAATTGTTGAAGGAACATTATTGGATGCAATACTTCGCTGTTACAAAATTGAAGTGTAATACCTCTAAAATCGATATATTATAAAAGTAGTAATAAATTGAAATAGCATATAATTGAAATAGTGTATAAAAGTAATAATAATCTCGACTATCACTTCGGGCTCCTTGTTAATCAACTATTCGATACCCTAGCAGGATCTTCCGATACGTCCACTGTAATAACAAGTCAGCAAAGACTACTTACCTTTCGACCTCACGATCTAAACTGGCTCAGGGTTAAGGTGTTCACGGATAGGCCATACCAATTTTGGGTTAATTCCCACCATAATAACTTTTTAGGGTCGTCAAGCTTAGGGTTTTAAGTTCTCTCTTTCCCAAATAGTCAATCCATCATACCTCTACTCGCTAATCCCTCTGAGGGATTAGTTCCTCATGGTTTTCATAAACAATATAAAACATAAACATAATAAATGAATCAAAAATATAAAGTTTAGGAAAAAGCATGATTTGTATTAAGAGCAAGAGTGAATCCACAAAGTCTGATCTTATCCACAACCTAGATTTCCCGAGATAAAACAAAGAACAAACTGAAATAAATCTAAAACTTAAGAAAATAGAAAAACTAAACTAGAATTAAAAAGAGATTCTAAGCTAAGTAATTAGTGTCCCTAACATGTTCCAAATGAGCCTATCTATAGATTTGAGGTAGTTATCATCCTTAATACTAGTTTAGCTAACATTTCCGAGCTTAAGGTTGGATTGTATAGACCAAAACGCCCTTGGCTCACATGAATTCTCATCCAAAGCTGATGTCGTGACACATCAAGACCTGTGTTGCGACATAGAAGTCAGTATGCTCCTCTTCAGGGTGTCTTTAGAAGTATGTCGCGACACCCTCAGGCTGTGTCGGGACATCGAAGACAGTCTCAAAATTTCTCTATTCTGCTTCATATGTTGCGACATCAAATCCTCCATGTTGCGACATAGCGATCAGTACCAGTTTAGCACGTCTTCTAATGATCTCCTGCACATTCACAAAGTATATTAACTCTCCCTTAGGCCTCATTCAGCCCCTAAGGTTAATAAAAGACTCAAATTGCATATTTTATTGAATTAAACTAAACTTACTAAAACATAATTAAAACCTAGTGATAATGCTTATTTTCAAGCTCCTAAAGTGCGAGAATTAGTTTAATCTGCTACAACGAATTACAATAGGTCAAACTCTCATACACTTAAGTCATTGCTTGTCCTCGAGCAATACCAACAAAAAAAAAGAAATGGGAAAGATGACCCTTGAGAAAATGTGATATAAATATTGAGCACATGACTAGGCATTTTATCTTTACGAATAATTTTGGCATGATGAATAATTGACTTACCACTTTTAACCTTAGACATCTAAGTTTAGCACATTACAAAGTATTCAAACATTAAGGGTTTCAGATGTAGGAATCCATCAATAAATTATACAGATACTTTGATTATCCTAGCAAAATATAAAATGTCATAAATGCAATTGTTCAATATGATTTCAAATTGTGAATAAGTCTACCTAGATCACATAGGGCTTTTCGGCTTGTAACGTTTTGAGGGTTAGGACAAATATGGATTTCAAGAATAGTAAGCATTATAACAATCATGGTTAGCTTACGAGTTTTTGTGCACTTAATGAATGAGCTTTTCTAATTTTGTGACATTGTCACATTTTTTCCTGTTTCAACACATTTCACTCACAAATGCTTTTAATTTTCAAGGACTTTTTCCACTCGCTTTGATTTTCTTTTTGAAAATTTCTTTTGCTGCACAATTTGACTAACTTATAATCACTATATCACATTGATCCCTCCTATTTCACTCTATTTTTACAAAATCTACCATGATTATCTACTTAACCCTTAATACATATGGCCAGATGTCTATAGTCTTGTAGTTTAGGACCAAAGAAAAATGATAAGTACAAATTGATATTTTTGGCTCGGGTTTTGTATTAAAGGTTCATCAAGAAGTGTTTTCCAACTCGAAAATTGGTACTAAAGAAGAATGATAAGGTTAGCTTTTTGGCTCTGGGTGTATTCGAAATAATGCCTTAGGTCATTCCTAAGTATCTCAATATTCATAACTCTAATAAACCAAACAACCACAAATTCAACAATTTATCAGTCATACTAGCATGCTCGTTTCCTTGTATTCTTTATATGATTTGGTACATTCAATTACTTTAATGCCTATTTACATTGTAATAAATAGAACTAAGTAGTTTAATAATAAAAAATTTAAAATCACCTATCCTCATGCCAAATTTATTGTAAATACAAGCAACCTATATACATGCTCCTAACCAATCACTTGTATTTCTGTAAGCTCAAGCACACAAATGACAGGAAAAATAAAAGAAAAGCATAAAACAAAATTTTTCTATGTTACCCCTCCCACACTTTAGCAAACACGTTGTCCTCAATGTGTAGCCCTAAAAGTAAAATAAGGAAAGCAGTTATCCGATTGATCATGATCTTTCCATAGGTTATTGGTGGGTGCTTCATCCTTGTTTATTCTTGGGATTGGTTTTTTATATGCAAGGGCATATATAAAAATAAATATAGACTTTTAATTTAACAATTTTAAAAAAACACAATACCCTAATAATAGAAACTACTTTAATTTTCCTAAATCTATTTATCCCTAAAAAAAATTTAAATCCTACTAAATTAACTCGAAATATTATTCATCATGTTCTTGGAATCCTCTTTTCTTCCTTTCTTCCTTTTGTTTTTTCTGCAGAAGAATAAACTTCTTAAATATGTCATCTCCTAGCAGTTTCATTACAGGATTCATGGTCCTATCTAACCGCTTGATAGGTCCTCCTACTCTTTTACATAATTCTAATATTAAATGTGGGAAAAATATTCCCTTTCCCAAATTTCTCGCTCATTCAACCGTATTCTTATATATCCATGTACCAATACATATTTACTTTTTTTTAGAGTATCTCATATGTTGTGATAGCATGGATTGGATTGATCTTGGACATATCTACTGTAGGCCAAATTCCTAAACAGACAAATTTCATCCATATCTTGGCTTTTGGTGTCATTAACTCTTGATTGAATGTTTCAGGTATTGATGTTCCTATTCAATATGTTCACATCTCTTTCCCTTCTATCAAGAATCTCAGTATTTCCTTTGTGTCTACATTTTTGAATTCCTTCAAATCTATTTTATATAGAAAGTCGCGATAATAATATGGTGCATCATAAAATTGACAAATATTCATCCTAGTTATCGGAACATTTATCCCTCTAACCTTCAAAAAAGACTGCATCCCATAGAATGGTTTGGTTGCTTCCCTTTGTTTCAATGCTAGATAAAGTTCCTGCACTATAGGAGTTATTGTAGGCTCTTCAGACAATAAGCAAAAATTGGTCCATTCTCTTTTTGTTGCATTCTCTCATACACCTTTACAATTCCGCATTAAAGGATCAAATCCTTGCTCTTGTATAAAAGTATATGATTGTAATTGTTGTAAGTATTCATACATGCCTCTTTCTTGGAATTCAATAGATGGACTTGAAGCGCTTACACTGAAACTGGCCATTCGATAATCTAATTTTGCTGGACTCCCTTGTGCAATCTTCTTCCTTTGCAAATTGATGTTTCTTTTCGTTAGTGGTAAAAATAAGAGGATGGATGTGACCTATTTATGCTTTAGAAGAAAAGAAGAATATATTCAAGAGTTATAGATTATTTCTACTTAGCAAGAAGTAAAATGACTAGAAACCTAGTATAATTAAACTACAAAAACATCAACAGTTAGTGTTAGTTCGGAAAGCAAAGTTACACGGAGATGTCGTTATAACACTCCTAACCTGTTTATATTATCGATCTAGGGTTATAGAGCATTACCGTAAAAATCATAAAAATTAACATCAAAATAGTTTAATGATGCTATTTAGTATTATTTATTTAAATCTTATACAAATCCAACAAACATACACAATTGGGCCTTAAATTGAACTTTCGAGGCCCTATAAACAGTTTGGGATCAAAATGGACTAATTTGAAACAATTTAGAAAATCTAAGGAAAAGTTTGAAATTTAGAAAACAGAGGTCACACGGCTGTGTGACATAGCCCAGACTATGTAGTGTTCGAACAATGAGACACACGAACATGTTATAACTCGTGTCTTAAACCATGTAACTCACTAACTTAGATCAAAGGGTTGTGTCGTAGGCTGTGTAACTCTCTGACTTGATACACACGACCTTTTCATAGACCGTGTGACTCACTGACTTGATATACATGGTCATGTCTTAAACCATGTGATAACTATACCTGAAATAAAACGTAGCACACGACCATGTAACCTGTAACAACTCGATTTTAGTTAAATCAGAATAGTAGTTTTGGAACCACAAATCTAAGGTCAGAAAATTATTTTAAAATTATTTTTTGTATTTACAGCATGTGGTTATATATGTGTGAAAGTTTCCTAAAGAAATTTTACTGTTCAAATGCTTAATTCGGTAAAAAGGACTAAATCGTGTAAAGCGTAAAAGTTGTGTTCTATAAGCTAAATGTGTCTAATAGTTATAGAACACTAAAGTAAAGGTCCTTAAGTTATAAATAGGCTATTTGTGAGTTATTGGATAATAGTGGAGTGGCATTTGGTGTAATTACTAATGTTTTTAATGGTAAAATAGTAAATAAGTAAATTAATGATAAAATAAATAAAACCAAAGCTAAAATTTTGTCCATCTTTTCTTCCTTGGCCGAATATTGAAGAAGAAAGACACCATGGATGAACACTTAGGGTTCAGCACACGCATAGCTTTATTAAGGCACGATTTGAGCTCGATTTTTGATAATTTTTACGTTTTTGAGATTATTCCTTCGTGTTTTAGCTAGCCCATACCCTAATTTTTGAATTGGTTGATGAATTTGTGAGTTTCCATTGATGAAAGCTTGATGTTTTTGAATGTTTATGATGGAAAATGAATAATTTTTGATAGATTAATATGTTTTGTAAAGTTATTTTTGACAAAAATGTCAAATAGGAACTAAATTGTGAAATATGCAAATTGAGTGGTTCAAATGTGAAATAAATGAAAGTTTTGGGCTGCTAGGGGCACTATAGTAATTCGGCTAAGCTTTGGTTATATTGAATTGTGTGAATTTTGTGTATTTGTGAAATAGGGGCTAAATTGAACAAATGTGAAACTTTAGGGGATAAAGTGAAAAAATATCCAAATAGGTCTTTTTGGATGAAATTGGATGAATAGGTGATTAAATGAGTTAAATTTGAATTCATATAGATCAAGAAAGAAAGAAATCGAATTTAGATCAGGAGAAATCGAAAGTTGACGAGTAGTTAATCCGATCCGTTTGTTTCCGTACGAGGTAAGTTTATAAGTAAATAAATGTCTTTGAATTCAAATGTATATATTTTATTTATTTCCGAATTGATTGTATATGGGTATACATTGCCGAATTGATTTGTATATGGATATACATTACCGAATTGATTTGTATATGGATATACGTTACCGAATTGATTTGTATATAGATATACGTTGCCGAATTGATTTGTATATGGATATACATTGCCGAATTGATTTGTATATGGATATACATTGCCAAATTGACTTGTATATGGATATACATTGCCGAATTGATTTGTATATAGATAGACATTGCCGAATTGATTTGTATATGTATACATATATATTGCCAAATTGATTTGAGCATTGGATTTCTGGTTCCGTGCATAAATTGATTTAATTACGAAGTCAAAAGCTCCGAATGAACCTTAGGAAATGTATTGGATATTGATGTCATGATATTAGGACTTTTGAGGTGTGATTTCATGTAAGACCATGTCTGGGACATTGGCATCAAAGTGAGAAAATGTGTAAGACCATGTCTGGGACATTGGCATCGTATATGATTCGTATAAGACCCAGTGACATCGATATGCGTTAACATGTAAGACCATATCCGGGATATGGCATTGTACGAGCTTTATATGATTTTTGTGTGTTCTTAACAATTCCAAATGTAAATTTGAGCTAAATGGTTTAGGTATGTGTAAAGTTATATGTTCATGAAATATTAAGGTAAGTTTAGTACTTAATGTGATAATATGAATTTATATGAGTTAGTTAAATGTATATGTGTTTGAGATTCATTTGAATTCGACCTAGTTGAATTGAATTATAAATATCATTGAGATGATTTATTTGCTTATGGCTTACTAAGCTTCCAAAGCTTACTTTGTGCATCCTTCCATTGTTTTATAGTTATCTAAATATCGTCACACTATCAATCGCCATTTCGGTATTTTGAAAGCTTGATATTATGACATATGGCATATATAGACTATGGCTAATTTTGAATTGTATATAAGTTGCCATGCGAAATGGCCTGTTAGAGATATTAATTATTATGTATATTCGATCATGTTATAAGCTCTTTTGGGAAGTATGTTTCTAAGTATGTATATGTGTGATAATGTTTGGTTATAAGATTCGACTTGAGTAATAATTTAGTTGGTGGATGTGTTTAGTTATAATGTGATATGATTTATGTATGTTAGTTGGTTCGAAATTTGAATAGTAGAATGGTTATGACTTGGTTAAATTTCAGTGTATGAATTGTATTATGAAATCGGTTTGCACGGAAAAGAAGTATGGTTTGTATATGAGATATGATTAGTAGACATGAATTGTGATAAATGACTGTGTTAGACTGTGTTGTGTTAGGTAATGCCTTGTAACCCTAATCCGATGACGGATACGGGTTAGGGGTGTTACATAACCAGGCTGTGTGTGTTACACGGTCGTGTGACAGCTCGTTTACTCTACAATTTGACCCTATAAACTAGCCATTTTAAGTCCAAAACTTGCCCAACCATCTGTTCCATTTGTGCATACATTAAATAGACCTAAACACATTTCAAACACATATAAACATACCAATTCATTCAATCTAATTCTCCTAACCAATATGCCATTCAAAGGCACCTCATTTACCAAAACAACATAAATCAAAGCAATCTATAATACCACAACTCAAGTACAAAACGTAGTTAATTTAGCTACCTAATGAAATCAATTGTCAAACCATTCACCTTTCATAAAAACATACCATTGTTTCCTCTTGAATCTTATAGTGTGTTGCATTGTAGAAATTGTTTATCGACTGCCGTGTTTGTCGTTCCCCTAAAATGATATTTTATTCTTTAGCCATTCACAAGAAAAAGCTAACTTCCTGTCATGATCAATTCTATTGCCCCATGAGTTGTCACTTGGTATATAGTGTACGGGCTTGCCTCATATCGGTTTAAGCTTGCTAGGAAATAATTTTAATCTTGAGTTGAATAGAAGAACTTTCTGTCCAAGTAGAAATTCACGTTTTCAAATCTTTGTGTAATGTCGAAGTCAATGGTATAGAACTCAAGAATCGTAAGCATCAAATGGTTTCAAGCACGAAAACAGTTTTGCACATCATATTGTCCCTTATTCTCCCCCGTAGTGACCATTTCTCGCTCACCGTCTTATTTCTCCTTCTCTGACATTCCTTATTTCTCCTTATAAGAAATCTCAGCATTATATAGTAACTATGACTAGCTCACAAGTTTTTGTTCACTTAATGAATGAGTTCTTTTATGTTTGTGACTTTGTCACTTTTCTTTCTTTTTCACAGTACCTCACTCACAAATGCTTTTTATTTTTCATATACTTTTTCTACTCGTTTAATTTTCTTTTCGAATTTTTTCTTTTTGCACTTTTAAGCTAACCTATAATCACTATACTACATTGATATTTCCTATCACTCTATTTTTACAAAAACCACAGTAATGTATCTACTTAACCCTCAATATGTATGGCTAGACGTCTATAATCATGTAGTTCATGACTCAATAAAAGGGTAAGTATAAATTATCATTTTTAGCTTGGGTTTTGTATAGAGATTCATCAAGAAGCGTTTTCTGGCTCAAAATAGGTACTAAGGATGAACGCTTTTTGACTCTGAGTGTATACCAAACAATGCCTTAGGTCATCCCTAGGTATCTCAATATTCACAAATTTAGTCAATCAATCGGTAACAAATTCAACAATCTATCATTCATACTAGCATGCTCGTTTCCTTGTATTCTCTATATCATTCTGTGCATTTAATTGGTTAATGCCTATTTACAATTTAATAAGTAGAACCTAATATTCTAATAACCAAAAATTTAAAATCACCTATAAACATTCCAAATTTATCGTAAATACAATCAACCTATGTACATGCTCCTAACCAGTCACTTGTATTTCTACACACTTAAGCACACAATCGATAAGAGAAATCAAAGAAAAGCGTAAAATTTTTTTTAAAAAAATTCTATGTTACCCCCACACTTTAGATAACACATTGTCCTTAATGTGTAGCCTTGAAAAGAGAAGAAAAAAAGTTACTTGATTGGTCGTGATAGTTTCCTAGGCAATTGGTGGGTGCTTCTTCCCTTGGTTGTTAAAAGCTCAAAATCATTATGCCTTTTTCATGTGGTTCAGTCATCCTCCTTAAAATCCTTCTCGTAATCTTCTTCCCCGTCCTAAGCTCCTCCTTCCTTTCCTCTCTCTTGCTCATCTTCTTCCTGCTCTAGATGTGCCGACCCAAACATATCCGGCGTGTAATTAGGTGCCCTGATATTGTTCTGCTGTGCAAACTCCTAAACAATTGGGCCTGACTTCTACATCTAATGTATCGTCCAATCCAACTTTGGATGACTGCTTTTGCCAAGTTCTTGTCGAGTGGTCAATTTAGCTTTCCTTTGAGACAAAGTTGGAGCGCTATCGTCTCTTGCTGGTGTTTGTTCCACTCCATTATCTGTTTTACCCAAAGCTCAATTTATTGTGTTCCAATTATGCTTCAGGACAACTTCATTGATTGCTCCGAGGATACCATTGGATCGCCTGCTCTTTACATCATGCCGTCTGATGCGATATCGGCCAAGGACTCAACCAAAACCCCACTTGTGACCCAATTGAGCTGCCAACGGGACCAATCACTTGTTCCTGAGCCAAGAGATTCAAGGAAGCTATCTCAGGTCTTGTTGATCAAGTTTAGGGAGAAGCTGTAGCAGGATTCATTGATCAAGCTTGGGAATGCCTTCCATGCGTCCCATGCAACCTACTTCAAGCTACTTTTAGTTTTAGATAGCTTAATTAGGCTGCTGGAATAAGGACTTAATTTTATTTTAGTTAATTTAGTTGCTTAAGTTAAACATCATTAATAATTCAGATATCATTAATTTTTGTCTTTCATTAAGTATTAGTTTGGACAACATTAATATATGTTTTACATTCGATCTTAAGTCAGACATTATAATTGTGTGTCTAAGTTTAATATAAATTATGTTATGTTTTCAGTTTGTCTTGATATTGCATTTAATCAAGTCTTCAATTTTTCTTTCAGGTTGTTCACATTAGCGGCTGGACATGCATGTATAGTTTCAAATACATTGGACCGAATTTATGAAGGAACATACACCAGGACTTTCATGTATAAGGGTACACTCTTTCAAGTGACTATTCATGAAAATTTAAGGCATCAATTAAGCCACAATTGACTAATCAGCCAGCTGCATTGTTCAGACCAAAGGGACTGTCTAAATCCTGATATTCACACTAAAGGATTGTCCAGGTCTTGATGTTCACACCAAGGACCTTTCAGGCTTCCAAGAAGCACTCAAAAGTTGCATACACATTTGGTGAAGCAAGGAGGCATTTATTCATGTTCATAACTATTCTTGACCGATCAAGCTCCTTGCTTTTTTAGCCAACTTATAAGTCCACTGAATTGACTACTTGGGAATTTCAATTGACAAAGCTTATGGAAACTCTCGTATCTAGAAGTCTTCAAGGAATTAATCAGCTAAATCAATAGGCTTCCTGTTATTCTGAATGTATCTTGCCTATTCGGCTGGCCACTTCACAGCCTATAAATATTTGACTTGTAACTTGTATAAAGAACTTTTGGATCCTTTTATGAATTTTAATCTAATTGTGAGTTGTTCAACTCTCATTGTTCTTTTGTGACTCAAATTGACTTATCTATCTAAGTCTAGTGGTGTCAATTTATTTCATTTGTGAACTTATCACTTTTATAAGTGTGGCATTCATCTATACCGTTTGGTTCCTATCTCTAATAAATAGTGGGTCACGATTCAATCTATCCACGATTTCCACCTGAAGAGCTCATCTAAGAATTGGGTCGATATTCTTTAATATTGGTTCGTTCTTCAGCTATTAAGATCATCTCAATTCATCCATCAACCATAACAACTATCCACTTTTTTTTTTCTTAAGCCTATTTTTCTTTGAAATCAGCCTTTTTGTTAAACAAAACCCTTACTACTTAATTTTACGATCGAGAACACAAGCGACTCAAATCAACTAATGAATACAAGATCGCATTATTTGGTATCAGTGCTAGTTAAAATTAAGTAAGTTCTATCGTTTATCACTCCCGAGTTAAAGTTTAAAAAAAAGGTCAGTAAAAAAATATTCGAGTTTAAAAAAACAAGTCTGTTGCAAATACAAATTTGGAATTACAAAAGGGGAGTTTTGGATTTGCAAGTTTTTAAAAAAAAGCTAGCTTGAGAGTGTTATCTCTCGATTTCAATTTTTTTCTTTTCCCAAAATGTTTTCAGCCACACTTCCATTAATCTTGTTTTCTTTCAAGCCTACCCTGTTACCCAACATCAAATCTTACCTTTACATTGATTTTGAAGTCGACTCCACAAGGATTTACTGTTAAGCCTAAGGTAGTCACCAAAGAACTTCGAGAAACGAACAAGAGTGGTAAAAGGCAAGAGAGGTGAGATTATCAAAGTGATAAAATCCAAACACGAGTGGAGTATACAACTTTATTTCTTTTTGAGGGAATTGGTGAGATTTGTAGTGAGGAGAAAACATTACGTCACGTAGTCCTGAAAGGAATGCCGCCGGTGGTAGTGTGTCAAACGTTGCTGGTGGTGGTGGTTTGCGCGCCGTGAGGAATGTCGCTAGTGGTAGTGGTGTGCCCGACTTGGCATACCAAGCTCTGATTCGAGAAATTGACTTGTTGTTAGAATGACGATTAGAGTTGATGCAAGAGCAATTGGACTAACTTGAGGAAAAAACCCAACGAGAATGAACTCCTCTAAACCCAAGGAGAGAGTGAGGCCGACCTTGAAAAAACCAAGACGATCTCTATAAGCCTAGTGAAGTGGAAAGCGATCAAGCATCCAATCAAAGTGAGAGATGGCAAGGCTAAAGAAACTGAGGGCCGAGGGAGCGAGACCGAGTGGATGACGACCTCAAAAACATTAAGATGGCAATTCCACCATTCCAAGGGAAAACTGACCCCGAGGTGTACTTGGAGTGGGAGAAGAAAATCAAACTTGTGTTCGAATATCATAACTATTCGGAAGGTAAAAAGTTTAAGCTTTCCAGTATAGATTTTTCTGATTATGCCATCATCAGGTGGGATCAGCTTACCATGAGCCGGAGACGAAATGGTGAACAACCGGTGTCAACTTGGGCCAAAATGAAGGCCATCGTGAGGAAAAGGTTCATTTCAGCCTATTACCACCGCGAGTTGTACCAAAAATTGAAAAAACTTAACTAAGGGAACCGGAGCATAGAAGATTACTATAAAGAAATGGAAGTAGCCATGATCCGAGTTGATGTCGAGGAGGGCCGAGAGGCTACCATGGCAAGATTCCTTGCTGGTTTAAATCGAGACATTGCCAATACGATGGAGTTACAACATTACATTGAGATCATTGACATGGTGCACATGGCGATTAAAGTGGAAAGGCAACTAAAATGAAAAAGTGCCACCCAATCTTATTCTAACTCTACTTCTGCCTCGATGTGGGGACAAGGTGTCAACAAGAAGGAAGCCTCCTTTCGAAATAAGGAGATTGTTGGAGCCACCAAGCCTAACAAGTCGAGTGGAGAATCCAGCAAAGGTAAAAATGAGGCTGTACCAAATCAGACCTGAGACATCAAGTGCTTTAGATGCCTTGGGAGGGGTCATATTGCCAACCAATATCCCAATCAAATCGTAATGATTCTAAGGGACGACAGGGAGATTGAGTCTGAACTAGAACAAGAAGAAGTGTCTGATGCATTTACTGATGAAGAGGAAGGCTTGGAGTATGCTGTAGAAGGAGAAGCACTAGTCATCAAGCGGAGTTTGAGCCTCCAAAGCACAGAAAATGAGCAGTAGCATGAAAATATTTTCCATATTCCATGCCATGCCTAAGGCAAGGTCTGTAGCGTAATAATCGATGGAGGTAGCTACACAAACATTGCTAGCAACATGATGGTGGAAAAAGTTGGTCTAACAACCAGCAAGCATCCGCATCCTTACAAGTTGCAATGGCTCAATGATGGAGGAGAACTTAAAGTTACCAAGCAAGTTGTTGTTGCCTTCTCCATTGGAAAATATAGTGATGAAGTGGTGTGTGATGTGGTGCCAATGCACACTGGCCACTTGCTATTGGGTAGACTATGGCAATTCGACCGACGAGTAATCCATGATGGTTACACCGATAGATATACGTTCAAACATCTAGGAAAGAACATAACTCTAGCGCCACTTAATCCAAAGCAAGTGTACGAAGATCAACTTAAATTGAAAACTTCCATTGAAAAATTGAGAGCAAATGATGAAGAGAAAAAAGTGAGAAAGAAAAAGAAAGAAAACCAGAAAAAAAAGGAAAGAAAGAAGAAAAAATGAGTAACAAAAACAAAGAGTGTGAGATACAAACACGAGAAGAAAAGGAAAGAAAAAGAGAGAGTGATTCTAGAAGGTGGAATTTCTATGCAAAATAGAGAGAGATTCAAAAATCCTTGTTGCTGAAACAACCTATGTTTGTACTCATGTGCAAGGTAAGTTTGATGGGAACTAATGATTTAATTGACACCTTGTGTTCTTCTATTGTAACTTTACTGTAGGAATTTGAAGATGTGTTTCGGGAGGACATTCCGAGTGGTCTACCACCTATTCAAGGAATCGAGCATCAAATCGATTTTGTACCTCTAGTCGCGATTCCAAACTGACCAGCCTATCAAAGTAACCCCGAAGAAACAAAGGAGCTTCAAAGGCAAGTGACTGAATTACTGGAAAAGGGGCACGTTCGAGAGAGTCTAAGCCTGTGTGCTGTGCCCGTACTTTTGGTGCCTAAAAAAGATGGCTCTTGGCGCATGTGTATGGACTGCCGAGCCATCAACAAGACCACCATCAAATATAGGCATCCGATTCTGCGTCTAGATGATATGTTGGATGAGCTAAGTGGAGCTCAACTATTATCCAAGATAGACCTCAAGAGTGGCTATCACCAGATCCGAATGAGGGAAGGAGATGAATGGAAAACCGCATTCAAAACCAAACATGGTTTGTACGAGTGGTTGGTTATGCCTTCCAGCCTAACTAACGCACCAAGTACCTTCATGCGTTTAATGAACCATATCCTGTGATCTTTTATTGGTAAATTTTGTGTGGTTTATTTTGATGATATTTTGGTTTATAGTAAGTCTTTGAAACATCATGTACATCACTTGAAATCTGTTTTGGAAGTGCCGCGAAAGGAAACTTTGTTTGCTAATCTTAAAAAGTGTTCATTTTGTACTAACAAAGTTTTCTTTCTAGGATTCGTGGTTAGCTCTGAAGGTCTTGAAGTCGACCAAGAAAAAGGTAAATGCAATCCAAGAATGGCCACGACCTACAAGCATTAGCCAAGTAAGAAGTTTCCATGGCTTAGCTAGTTTCTATAGAAGGTTTGTTCCTAATTTTAGTACCTTGGCTGCTCCTTTAATTGGGATTATTAAGAAAAACTTTAATTTTCAATAAGGTGAGGAACAAGAGAAAGCCTTCATGTTGATTAAAGATTATTTGACGAATTCTCCTTTATTATCTTCACCTAATTTTAACAAAACTTTTGATATTGAATGTGATGCCTCACGAATAGGAATTGGAGCTGTGTTAACTCAAAATGGGATTCCCACATCATATTTCAGTGAGAAACTTAATGGAGCCACCCTCAATTATCCAACATATGACAAGGAAATGTATGCGCTGATTCAGGTGTTGGAAACATGGCAACACTACCTGTGGCCCAAGGAGTTTGTTATTCACACCGATCACGAAGCTTTAAAGCACCTAAAAGGGCAAAACAAATTGAACAAGAGGCATGCCAAGTGGGTAGAGTTTCTTTAATCATTTCCCTATGTGATCAAGTACAAGAAAGGTAAGGAGAATATTGTAGCTGATGCATTGTCGAGAAGGTATGAGCTTCTTAATAATTTATACTCTAAATTGGTTGGGTTTGCATATCTAAAAAAATTGTATGAAACTGATGTTGATTTTGGTGAAGTGTATAAAGCTTGCGAAAGGGAGCTTTTGAAAAATTTTATAGGTACGATGGATGTCTATTCCGTGAAGGCAAGTTATACATACCTCAAGGATCCGTTCGGGAAATACTAGTGAATGAGGTGCATAGTGGAGGCCTCATAGGTCATTTTGGAGTGACCAAGACCTTGGCCATGCTCCATGAGCATTTCTTTTGGCCAAAGATGAAACGCGATGTGGAAAGAGTATGCAAATGATGAATTACTTGCAGGAAGGCCAAATCACGCATCAAGCCCCATGGATTGTACAAATCCCAGCCCATTCCCGAAGAACCTTGGGTTGACATATCCATGGATTTTGTATTAGGACTCCCTAGAACTAAAAGCGGGAAGTATTCAATCTGTGTAGTTGTTGATCATTTCTCAAAAATGGCTCATTTTATTTCTTGCCATAAAACTGATGATGCTTTGAATGCAGCAAATTTATTTTTTAGGGAAGTAGTATGACTTTATGGCATTCCAAGAACCATTGTGTCAGATAGAGATACTAAGTTTCTTAGCCATTTTTGGAGAACTTTATGGGGAAGACTTGGCACTAAGCTACCATTTTCTACAACGTGCCACCCACAAATGGATGGTCAAACCGAAGTGGTGAACTGAGTTCTATCAACCTTGTTAAGAGCGATCATTAGGAAGAATCTATAGACATGGGAGGAATGTTTGCCACACATTGAATTTTCTTATAATCGATTTGTTCTTTTAGCCACCAAGAATTCTCCTTTTCAAGTAGTATATGGGTTTAATCCCTTAACCCCTCTTGAGTAAACAAAGGTCACAAACGAGTAGTCTTTGAACCTGAAGATTAGGTCTGGATTCATATATGAAAGGAAAGGTTTCCAGCACAAAGGAGGTCTAAGTTGCTACCTAGAGACGATGGCCCTTTCAAGTGCTGGAACAGATCAATGACAACTCGTACAAGTTGGACCTTCCAGGTGAGTATACTGTAAGTGCTAGGTTCAACGTGTCTGACCTTTCTCCATATGATGTAGTTGATGATTTAGGGACAAATCACCTTGAAGAGGAGGGTATGATGCGGTCTCGGCCAATGACTCAACCAAAACCGCTTGTGACCCAATTGAGCTGCCAACGGGACCAATCACTCGTTCCTGAGCCAAGAGATTCAAGGAAGCTATCTTGGGTCTTGTTGATCAAGTTTGGGGAGAAACTGTTTCAGGATTCATTGGTCAAGCTTGGGAATGCCTTCCATGCGTCCCATGCAACCTGCTTCAAGCTACTTTTAGTTTTAGCTAGCTTAATTCAGCTACTGGAATAAGGACTTAATTTTATTTTAGTTAATTTAATTGCTTAAGTTAAACATCATTAATAGTTTGGACATCATTAATTTTTGTCTTTCATTAAGTATTAGTTTGGACAACATTAATATATGTTTTACATTCGGTCTTAAGTCAGACATTATAATTGTGTGTCTAAGTTTAATATAAATTAAGTTATGTTTTTAGTTTGTCTTAATATCGCATTTAATCGAGTCATCAATTTGTCTTTCCGGTTGTTCACACTGGCGGCTGGACTTGCATGTATAGTTTTAGATACATTAGACCGAATTTATGAAGGAACATGCACCAGGACGTTCATGTATAAGGTAGCTACTGGGTACACTCTTCCAAGTGACCATTCATGAAAAGCTATGGCATCAATTAAGCCACATTTGACTGATCAGCCAGCTGCTTTGTTCAGACCAAAGAGACCGTCTAAATCCTGATGTTCATGCTAAAGGGGCTATCCAAGTCTTGATGTTTACACCAAGGACTTTTCAGGCACCCAAGAAGCACTTAAAAACTGCAAGCACATTCGGTGAACCAAGGAGGCATTTATTCATGTTCATAACTATTCTTGACCGATTAAGCTCCTTACTTTTTTAGCTCAATTTCTAAGTCCAGTGAATTGACTACTTGGGAATTTCAATTGACAAAGCTGATGGCAACTCTCATATCTAGAAATCTTCAAGGAATTAATCAGCTAAATCAATAGACTTCTAGCTCCATTTATTCTGATTGTATCTTGCCTATTCGGCTGGACACTTCACAGCCTATAAATATTTGACTTGTAACTTGTAGAAAGAAATTTTGGATCCTTCTATGAATTTTAACCTAATTGTGAGTTGTTCAACTCTCATTGTTCTTTGGTGACTCAAATTGACTTATCTAGCTAAGTCTAGTGGCAACAATCCATTTCATTTGTGAACTTATCACTTTTATAAGTGTGGCATTCATCTATACTGTTTGGTTCCTATCTCTAATAGATAGTGGGTCACGGTTCAATCTATCCACCATTTCCACCTTAGGAGCTCATCTAAGAATTGGGTCGATATTCTTTAATATTGGTTCGTTCTTCAGCTATTAAGATCATCTCAATTCATCCATCAACCATAACAACTATCCATTTTTTTTCTTAAGCATATTTTTCTTTGAAATCAGCCTTTTTGTTAAACGAAACCCTTACTACTTAATTTTACGATCGGGAACACAAGTGACTCAAATCAACCAATGAATACGAGATCGCATTATTGTCACTAAGGGATGAAAGAAGATCCCTACTTTCTGACTGCTAATGGATCGCTTCATATTTTGATATATCCATCTTCTGATGCATATTTTTTCTGTAAAACAAGGTAAAGCAAAACCGCTCGTAAGGTACTGTCATTAGACACATTTAAAGCATGGGCTACTTGAGTACACAAAAATTGAATCCACATTTTTGCTTCGGGAAACATTATTGTTTGATTAAAGGAGGTCGGGATATTAGTGCATGGGCGACATTTCCATTCACCCCTCTCTTTTGTTAGGAAACTTATAATGTTATTCATGTTTATATCTTAGAAATATTCTAAATCAGTTTCTTCTAAAAAATATTTTACATAAAATGGAGCATTATAAAATTCACAAATAACCCGAGGAGTATTTGTACTTCCTCCCCTTGCATTGGTACTGTTTCCCATGTATGTCCTTCGATTTTCTTAGACTCTTAGTCCCACAAAGATGGATAGAATTCTTGAACTACAGGGAGCACAACAGAGTCCTCTGGGATTGTACAAAAATGTTCTCATCTATAATATCTAATCAAAGGCCATATCTCCTAATAAAGAACCATCGATGGTTCAAATCCCCTCTCTTGAATAAACGTTTTTCCCTGAAGTTCTACAAAATAATTTTCAACGTTCAGATTTGGGAAATTAGAGGGATTCGAAACCATCAATGATTCTGGTTCATTAGTTCTTCTAACCTTTCTTGGAGGCATATTTAATAATATTTTTTGCTATAAACTAATGAAACATTAAGCAATAATCTTAATGAAATAGTAAAAATGGGAAAAAGAACGCTTAACCTCGACTTCCTTGAAACTCTTGTTGTTTCTCTTGGTGTGTTTGATAATCCTGCACCCAAATAAATCTTGAGGAATGACAATGGAGTTTTATGAATTTAGGGTTTGGGTAGAGAAAGGGTTTAAAGATGGAGAGTGCTTGAAAGGGTTTAATGTTTAAGAAAGGGTTAGAGTTTGGGTTGAAGTGTGTTTAAGTTAAAAATTAGAGTTTTGTAGGTTTAAAAATTGGGTAAAATAAGGGTTACGCATCCGTGTTGCACAAATGGGTTGGGTGAACCCTACTGAAAATTGCAGCGATGTCACGACATAGGGGTTTCCTGCCACGACATTAGGGTTTGATGTCGTGAAAAGCTCTGAAATTTTGGAATTTTGGGTATACTGTCACTGGTTTTGCAACACACGGTTTTCATGTCGCGACATCGAGTTGGTTTCTTCAATTCCTTCAATTTTGGGCTTGGCGTTGCGTCACAAGGTTGCCGTGTTACGACACCGACTATATTTTAGGCCAAATTTCCAATTCTTAGAGGGTCACGGTTCCTATAAAACATCAATTTGATACAAATTAGAATCTACAATAAACAGTTAGTTAAATATACAATAATTTACATAAAATTATAGGTTAATTAGAATTGTCAAGTTTTATTGTCGGATTCATCCGTCAGTTCCAAAAATGCTTTTCTGCTCCTGTTTCTTTTAGTATTAGTCCACCTTCTTTCATTTATCCCTTTCCTTGAACCTATTATTTCAACTTGTACTGATTACAAAAAGTGTGTCCCTTGATTTAGGGTAGTTAGGTTTAAGGATAGATATTTCTTTACACTGCTCCCTTAACTTCCTCCTATTTTCCCTACTCTATTGGTGACCACATTTAAAATTTCTATTTGGCCATTGATCTTCATGGTTATTTCATTTTTCTCCAAATGAATGATGGACCTTGACGTAGCTAGAAAAGGGTTACCTAACAAAGTCTAAGACTACCAAGTTTGCAGGAATGATAAAACTATGCACTTTGACTAACACATCTTTTAACACTCCTTTCGGATGCACTGAAGATCTGTTAGCCAATTATAGTGTAATTTATTTGTTCTTGAGGTCTCCTAACTTGAGTTTTTCATATATGGATAGAGGCATGAGATTGATACTATCTCCTAAATCACATAGGGCTTTACTGAAATGGATACTCCCTATCTTTATTGGAATTGTAAAACTTCCTAGGTCTTTCAGCTTTTGGGGAACCTATCTAGTTATAATAGCACTACAAGAAGTGCTCGTATTAACTTGTTCACCCGCCTTAATCAAAGGCAAATTAACATTTAATTTTTTTAAAAAATTTTAAAAACTTGCCTTCATCCCATTTTTGTCTCTCTTCCAATGTTGAAGGGAATGGTATCGGTATGATAGCAGGTTCATTGTCAACCTCTTGGGGTCCTCTTGATGATCTTCTGCATTCTCTCTTGTCTTCTCTTGTGTCAAAGTTTTTGGGCTATTCAAGATTTTGCCTGAATGGAGCGCGATTGCTTTCACATGCTCCTTCCCTTCCTTTCGAGGATTATTTTCAGTATTGCTAGAAATGTTGGTGCCAATTTTTCTTTTGATATCTCTCACTATACTCATCAATTGGCTCATTTGATCTTTTAGCTTAGTTAATTTTTTTGTCGAATTAGTGCACTCAGATTGCATTTGCTTCACATTTGTCCTCAATGACTATGTTTCCCCCTCTATCCGATCCAAGTATTGACCACATATAGTATGGTCATTTGGGTTGGCTTTTTCCTGAGGTTTTTGTAAATTAGGAGGTTGATAATTAGTGTTTTTGACTTGATTCGAAGTATTACCTCCTTCTTGATTTCCCCACATCTCAGGTTTGGGTGATCTTTCCATCCAAGATTGTACATATTTGAATATGGGTTTCCACCCTATTTCGATATGATTCATGTCCTCGGTTGGATTGTTGATAAAATGGAAGAGCGGTTTGTTCCCTCCATATATGGATGGTACACTATTCTCAGATTCTATTCGATTGATTCTGTCCACTAGCTATTGATGTCTATCATCCTCCTGGACAGCATTTACCATAGATGGTCTCTAGCCATATGTATATTGCTCAGTTGGCCACTAGTAGATGATGTCTATCATCCTCATATGCTCGGTTCATTAAGGCTCCTTCTACTGCTCCATCTAATCCTGACCTTGTGTGTACATCCAACCCATTGTAAATATTTGCAGTCGTAACCACTCAGGCAATCTGTGATGTGGACATTTTTGAATCAGTGCTTTAAAACACTCTCAAGATTCATGAAAACTCTCTCCCTCTAACTTTTTGAACATAACAATCTCTCTTGTTAGCTGGACTGTCTTGTTAATGGGGAAGAACTCTTGTAGGAACTTTCCTGCAAGTTCGTCCCATGTTGTGATGGACCTTGGTGCCTGCAAATCAAACCAAGAAAAGTCATTATCAATTAATGAGAAGGGGAACAACCGAAGACGAATAGCATCATCACTGAACCCATTATATTTGAAAGTGTCACAAAGCTAGAGGAATCCTTTTAAATATTGACTCGAATCTTCTGTCATCGTTCCTCAAAACTGCAAATTGTTCTAGATCATAGCTAGCTTAATTTCAAAATTATTGGTCATGATAACTGGCGCCGTTATACTCCATTGAACCATATCCAAATTCGGTGGCACGTATTCCCTTAGAGTTCTTTCATTATGTGCCATAAGATTGCCTGCGGGTAGTTATGATGGTGGTGGTGGATCTTATAGGTTATTTTGGTTAACTTCGTTGAATAGTGGATTTTCTCGTGGTGGTAAATTACCTATAGCAAGTGGTTGATTCTACATTTGTTGTTGCTGTTGTTGCTATTGCTGGCGATGATTCCTACGATTTATTCTTTTTGGATCTATGACTATCTCTATAGGTGTTACTTTGCTACGTGTCATACACTAAACCCAAAAAGAAGAGATTAGCAAAAATAAAAAAAAATAAATCGTATCTATAATTTAAAATTTTCCTAATTATTTTATAAAAATTCCAAAATTAAAATTAAAATTAAATTAGTGATGTTGCCTCCCCGGCAATGGCGCCAACAACTTGACCACCTCTAGACGTATCAACGTCTAGATTAAAAAACTGCACAAAATATTTTAAAGAGGAAGTATCCGCAAGTATACGGGTCAAGTTTTAATATAGTTACAACGGAGTAGATGAGTACTCCGAGTATCGTACTCAAGGGAGGCAAGCACTAAGTTAATTCTAACCTAAGCACAAATAGATTTAATTAGTACCTTAGATAGATTATCTTACAATGAAATATTAAAGAAATATTTTTGGTATTTTTAATAACAATAATAAAAAGAAAAGCAAAGAAATAAATCGTGAGAAGTCAAATAGTAGAATCTGTCAAATCTGAGCATGGGTGATTAGTTTGCTTCGGAAAACATAACCCATTGCCGCTTCGGGTTTTCTTGTTCAATCAACTTGTCGATAACCCAGTAGGACCTTCCGATCTTCTACTAGAATAACAAGTCTACAAGAACTACTTATCTCTCAACCTTACAGTCAAGATTGATTCAGGGTTAAGGTGTTCACCTATAAACCATACCAATTTTGGTTTAATTCTCACCTTAATAACTTCCTAGGATTGTCAAGCTAGGGTTTTAAGTTCTTCCTTTCCAGAACAACTGATCCATTAAGAAAACCCTAAAAAATAGTTAATTAATCATACCTCCAATCACTAATCCCCCATAAGAGGATTAGTTCCTCATGAATCTTATTAACAGTATAAACTTGATATATAAAATAGCTATGAATAAAAATTCAAGAATATAAAGTTTAGAAGAAGCCTGATTTGTATTGAATAGAATGTCAAATCCTCATAGATTTTGATCAAGTTCACAAATCTAATCTCTTCCACAAAAGCAAAGAACAAAAACTGAAATAAACCTAAAGCCTAAGAAAAGAGAAAGACTAAAAGACTAAAAATAGGAATAAAATTATACAATATCTAAAGTCGTCCATAACATGGGTTAGATGAGCCTATTTATAGACTTAAGAGTGGTCGTCGTCCTTAGCCGTAGGTCAGTGGCTATCATCCTTAAGCCTAGGCCAACTGCCATCCTCGTGCTTAATGTTTGATTGTGCAGACCAAAACACCCCTGGCTCGTAATTATTTATCGCACAGAGGTGATGTTGTGACACACCAGGTCATGTGTCCCAACATTGAAAGTAGTATGGTTCATCTTCAGGGGTGTGTCACGACAGCCTCAAGCTTTGTCGCGACACTCAAGGCAATCTTGAAATTCTTCTATTCTGCTCCCTATGTTGCGATATCCAACTCTCCGTGTTACAACACAACAACTAGTATTGAGTTAGTACACCTCCTAATAGTCTCTTACACGCTCATAAAGCATATTAGCTCACCTTTAGGCCCCATTCACCCCTAAGGTCAATAAAAGACTCAAATTACACATTTTATTGAATGCAAATAGAATTACAAAAACTTAACTCAAACTTAACCAAAGTGCTTGTAGTCAAGCTTCTAAAGTGTGAAAACTAGTTTAATTTGTTACACCGAATTACAATAGATCAATAAAATTCTTCTACAATTTGAATAACAAAGGCTCTTTGGGAGTGATACAGAATTGCTCCCATCTATGATACCATACTAAGGACCATATTTCATTCCAAAGAACCATTGATGGTTCGAATCCCCTTTCTTGGATAAAAGTTTTTCCTTGAAGTTTAAGATAATACTTCTCGGCATTTTGGTTTCGAAATTTTAAGGAATTCAAAACTGTCGTTGGTTCTTGAACACTCGACTTTTTAGAATTTCTAGGTGGCATGTTAAATATAATTTATACTAATATGAAAGAGGTATCACACAATATTTCCAATGTAAAGGTAAAAATAAATTTTTGAACCCTTAACCTCGATATTGTAGTCCTTGTTGCTCTGTTCCTAATCGGTTATGTCAATCCTGCGTCAACTAATGTTCCAGATTGCAAAAGAGGCTTGTAGATTTAGGGATTTAATGAAAAGGTGTTTTTTGGTTTTGAGAGGTTTAAAATGTGAAGAAAGTTTAAAATGTGAAGTTAAGGTGTTTTACATTTAAAAACAAGGGTTTTAGGGTTAAAAACTGGGTAAAACAAGGTTTAGTCTGTCGGGTTGCACAATTGGGTTGTTCAATCCTGTAGAAAATTGCAGCAATGTCACAACACAAGGGTTCCGTGTCGCAACAACCCTTGAAATTTGTCGTTGTTGCGACATCGAGGTTCAATGTCGCGTCACACTCTGAAATTTTGGAATTCTAGGTATATTGTTTTCGGTCTTGCGACACATGGAGTTCATGTCGTGACATCGAGTTGGTTTTCTCAATTCTTTCAATTCTGGCCTTGATGTTGCGACACTGAATCTATTTTTGCCCAAAATTCCAATTTTTAGAGTGTCTCGGTTCTCATAAAATCTAAATTTGATGTATATTAGAATCTATACTAACTAATTAGTTAGATATACAATAATTTGCAAAAATCAGATATTGGTATAGATTTAATAAGTTTTATTGCCTGATTCGTCCGACAACTCCATTAATGTACACGAGGAAGTGTTTTTGTTTCTTTAAGTGTTAGTCCATCGCCCGTTGTGCTACTCCACCTTCTTTCTCTTTCATTGTTCCTTAAACCTATTCTTTTGACCTGCACCGATTACAAAGAAGATTTCTCTTGACTCAGGATAATTAGGCTCAAGGATAGATATTTCTTTACAATTTTCTCCTAAATTTTTCTTGTTTTTCTCACTCTGTTGATGACCAAATTTAAAGGTTGCTGCTGTTGGGATCGCCGGTTCTCCCTGTGGCGCAGCGAAAAAAATATTTCAGTGATCCATAACCAAGGATCAATGTACGATGAATGAATTGGCTTGAAATAGGGTTGAAAATATACCTTTTTTTATTCAAAATGTTGAAAAGATACTGCTGATTCGATGTCGGTTCCAAGCCACAATGAAAACATCTCGGCTTCTACGCAGTCCACCTCGTAAAAAATGAACAACCACTGTATTTTAAACTTTTTTAGAGAAAATTAGAAATGGTTGCTAGACCTGTTAAATTATTAAATTGGTAACCTTCATGCACAAAGGGATTATCCTCCATTTATCCACTTTGATACCACATATCTAAAAGGGTAATCAAGATTATTCTTTAATTAATAAACAAGGCAAATGAAAAGTTAGAAAAATGAATTATATTCTTTCCAAAAAAATATAGGATTATTCCCCTATTAATGGAAAGTTAGAAAAACGAATTATATACTTTCCAAAAGAATATTAATTTTATCTTTTATATTTTGACCGAAATTAATTAATATAACTATTTATATTAATAAATTTGATAAAATATATACAATTAATAATATGTATGAATCAAATTCATATATTAATTATATTATTTCCATAAGAATATTAATTTTCATGTGTTTTATATTTTGATCAAAATTAATTAATATAGTTTTTTATATTAATAAATTCAGTAAAATATATACAATTAATATTTTGTATGAATCAAATTCATATATTAATTATATCATTTCCAAAAGAATATTAATTTCCATGTCTTTTATATTTTGACCGAAATTAATTTATGTAACTGTATATATTAATAAATTCGGTAAAATATTGACAATTAATATTTTGTTTGAATCAAATTCATATATTAATTATATTCTTTTCAAAAGAATATTAATTTTCATATCTTTTATATTATGACCGAAATTAATAAATATAACCGTTCATATTAATAAATTTTGCAAAATATATAAAATTAATATTTTGTATGAATCAAATTCATATATTAATTATATTCTTTCCAAAAGAATATTAATTTTCATGTCTTTTATATTTTGACCTAAATCAATTAATATAATTGTTTATATTTTCGGTAAAATATATACAGTTAATATTTTGTATTAATCAAATTCATATATTAATTATTTATATATCTATATTTGTGTTTAAAAAAATTGTACATAAAATGTGTTTAATATTTAAGTATTAAATTAATTTAATTCAACAATTAATTTAATTCATGTGATAACTACATACAATACCAAATGTATTTGGATTTTGTTTGTTTCAACTATAGGGTGTGACCCTGTAGGCTGTTGTGATGTTGGTAGTAATACTAGAGCGTTTCAAACGTTACAAGCAATGAATGGCATCGAGTAGTGCATCATTGCCACATAAGTTAGAAGAAGTTGTGATTCGAGAAAACCTTTATGTGATAATCTTTTCATGTATTATACCTTTTTATCCTTAATATCTAGATTGGACACAAGTCAAGGAAAAGTCACACTTTTATAGTCCAATCTCATATATCTTGATTTTCGGAGCAGGCTACAATAAACAAAAAAGTGCGATATCTCATATCAACTTATTCAAGCATGGACATGCATTTCTAGTCTCACTCCATCAAGAGATATTGCTCCCATTATGTAGAAGGGATAAATCCTATCTTGATCAACCATATCCCACTATATGGATTGCGGTATATCCAACATCTGTCTTTATAGTACAACTTGTTACAATAGACGTTTTGACTATATTAAAATATGTGACTCACGATGTTGGGACAATGATGGTCTCAAGTCTGAGGATCACATAAATAGTTATCAGTATGAGTAATATTGTCACTATTACATGATAATCCAAGAAACATACTCATAGCGGGTCAGTCCAATATGTTGTTCTCTAACACATACTTATGTATTGATTTTGACATCCCTATGTCAATGACAACTCTTTGTCATCAATCAACTACACATTCGTCTCAATACATTATTGTTGTCCAAGCCCACAATAATACTTGACTAAGACCTTTTAAGAATAATCATATTTTCTTAGAACTTTATTACAATTTAGTTTATTTATATACACAGAAAAAGAAACTGAAATAATAATGGCAATGCCTTATATTAATAAACAAGGTAAAATGAGTATGTGATTACAATCATCTCATGATTGGTATTTGGGCATACTCTAATAATCTCCCACTAGCACTAAGACCAATCAATCATATATCTAATACCGAGTGAGGATTATGCTTCTGCTGTGTCAAAGGCTTTGTCACTGGATCAACAATGTTGTCATGTATTGGTACTCTGCATATTTCCACATTTCTTCGATCAATGATTTCTCGAATGAGATGAAAGCGCCTAAGTATATGTTTGTATTGCTGGTAAGATCCAGGTTTCTTTGCAGGTGTAGTAGCTCCGTTGTTGCCACAATAAAGTTGTATAGTATTTGATATGCTAGGCACAACCCCTAGTTTAGATATGAACTTCTTGATCTAGACAACCTCTTTTGCACCCTCCTTAGCTGCAATACACTCGGTATCAGTTGCAAAATCAACTATTGTATCTTGCTTTAAACTTTTCCAGCTCACAGCGCCACCACTAAAGCAAAACACAAAACCCGATTGCGATCGTGAATCATCCTTGTCTATTTGGAAACTAGCATCAGTGTAACCTTTTACACTCAGCTCTTCCTCACCTCCATATATAAGGAATGTATCCTTAGTCCTTCTCAAGTACTCAAGGATATTTTTAACTACAACCCAATGAATTTCACCGGGATCTACTTGGTACCTACTCATCATGCTTAACGCATACAATACATCTAGGCGAGTATATAGCATGGCATACATGATAGATCCAATAGCCGAAGCATATGTAATCTTACTCATACATTCTCTCTCTTGTGATGTTGAAGGACACATTTCCTTCGAGATTGAAATACCATGTCTCATAGGAAAAAAAATCCTCTCTTAGATTCTTCCATATTGAACATTTTTAGTACCTTATCTATGTATGTACTTTTCCTTAGACCTAGGAGTCGCCTTGATCTATCTTTATAGATTTTGACTCCTAATATGTATATAGCCTCACCCAAGTTCTTCATAAAAAAACAACTTCCTAACCAAGTCTTAATAGACTGTAGGGTAGGTATGTGATTTCCTATGATAAGTATGTCATCTACATACAGTACCAAGAATACAACATTGCTCCCATTAATTTTCTTGTAAACACAAGGCTCATCTTCATTTTGACAAAACTAAACCCTTTGATCACATCATTAAAACGAAGATTCCAACTTCGAGAAACTTGTTTTAATCCATAAATGAATCTTTGTAGCTTGCATATCTTACCAACATCTTTTGGATCGACAAAACCTTCAGGCTGTGCCATGTACACATCCTCTTTCAGTTTCCCATTAAGGAAATTTGTTTTGATGTCCATCTTTTAGATTTCATAATCATGAAATTGCAGCAATTGCAAGTAATATTCGGATGGATTTAAACATAGCAACATGAGAAAAGCTTTCATCATTGTCAATACCAAGAACTTGGCAAAAGGCTTTAGCGACTAATCTCCCTTTGTATGTTTGTACATTACCATCCATGTCAGTTTTCTTTTTGAAAACCCACTTGCACCCTATGGGTTTAAACCCTTCAAGTGGGTCAACGAAGATCCATATTTGGTTTTCTGACATGGAATCCATCTTAGACCTGATGCCCTCAAGCCATTTCTTATAATCTGGGCTCGCCACTGCTTCTTGGTAAGTCCTAGGCTTATCTTGATCCATAACTAGAATATCACCATGTGTTGTAATGACAAATCCATATCTCTTAGGAACATGACGTTCTCTTAAAGATCTTCGCGGTAGTTGTGTTTCCAGAATAGTTGACTGTTCCGCAAAAACTTGTGGAACCTATTGTTGTTCAATCTCTAGTTCAGTGATCTATTCTTGTTCTCAAATTTCTCTGAGTTCTATTCTTTTACCACTTCCTTTTCTATAGATGAACTCTCTTTCAAGGAAGACTCTAGTCTGAGCAACACATTTTGTTCTCGGTAGCATTGAAGAAATAATATCCTTTAGTTTCTTTAGGATATCCCACAAAGATGGACTTTTGAGATTTAGGTTCGAGCTTAGTAGACATATGACGTTTAACATAAGGTTCACAACCCCAAATCTTCATGATAGACATACTAGGACATTTCCTAGTCCATAACTCATATGGTGTCTTTTGAACTGATTTAGATGGAACATGATTTTGCGTGAAAGTAATTGTTTCAAGTGACTATCCCCCAAAAAAAGTAAGAAGATCAACATGACTCATCATTGATTGAACCATGTCTAATAGTGTTTGATTTCTCCTTTTAGAAACTTCATTCCATTATGAAGTACCAAGAGGTCTAAGTTGAGAGATAATCCCACATTCCTTCAAAAACTCATCAAACTCTAAGCTTAAGCATTCTCCTCCTCGATCTAATCGAAGTGCCTTAATTCTTTTACCTAGTTGATTTTGTACTTTATTTTTAAATTCTTGAACTTTTCAAGGGCTTCATATTTATGGCACATAAGATAAATATACCCATATCTACTAAAGTCATCAGTGAAAGTAATGAAATATTGAAAACCTCCTCTGGCTTGTGTATTCATTGGTCCACATACATCAATATGTATTAAGCTGAATAAATCAGTAGCTCACTCACTTTTACTATTAAAATGAGTTTTATTCATTTTACCCAACAAGCAAGACTCACATATATCCAATTGTTCGAAAATAAAAAAAATCTAAAATCCCATCTTTATGGAGCTTTGATTAGAGTCATTTATTTTTAATCTTTTAGTATTTATGTTGTAAATGGGTCTATCTTGATCTAAAATGTAGAGGTCATTTACTAATTGTGTCAAACCATAGAAAACACTATTGAGATAAAATGAACAACAATTATTCTTAATAATTGTCTCAAAACCAAACCAATTTTGTCTAAATAAGAAATTGAAGTAATATTTCTAGTAAAATAGGGTACAAAATAAAAATCCTCCAAAATTAAATCAAGCCCACTAGGAAATGATAAAATATGTGTTACTACAACTAATGGAGCAACTCTTGCTCCATTCCCAACTCACAGGTCCACATTTCCTTTAGCCAAATTCCTACTTCTTTGCAGTCCCTATACAGAGGTACAAATATGAGAGCCACATGTAGTATGTAATACCCAAGAAGTAGATTAATACCAATAACATAAATACCTGAAGTGGACGATCCATTTTCCTTTTCCTTCTTGACCTCTTCAAGATAGACAGGACAGTTCCTCTTTCAGTGTCCAGTCTTACCATAATGGAAACATATTCCTTCCTTAGCAATCCTCCTTTAGGTTTCAATACAACTTTTCCTTTTTTGGGATTGGCCTCGCCATTATCCTTAGGTTTTTCTTTAGCCTTAGCCTTTCCTCTGCCATTGACCTTGCGGACCATTAGAATGGGCTTAGGCCTAGCCATTTTCATGTTACTTTCAGTAGTTCGTAAAATGTAAGTAACTATGGCAAAGTCTTATTAATCTCATTCATGTTGAAATTAAAGATAAATTGGCTAAAAACATCCGACAATGATTGTAGGATGACATCGGTAGCCAACTCCACACCTAGAGGGAATCCTAGATTTTCAAGGCTTTCAATATAGCCTATCATATTAAGAAAGTGAGTTCACACAAGAGTTCTCTCCATAATTTTGCATCAAAATAGAGCTTTAGAGGTTTCGTAGCTCTCTTGACATGCTTGCCCCTTATATAATTCCTTGAAGTGCTGGATCATATCATAGGCAACCATATCTTTATTTTGCTTTTGACGCTCAAGAGTCATGGTAGCAAGCATTAGACATCCTATGTCTAACATGCCATGAAGATATTTCTTATAAGCATCCTTTTCAACTCTAGAGGCATTAGCTACTGGTTCATAAGGATCGGGCTCTTCACTAACATATAATTTACGTTTTTAATTGAGGAAAATCTTCAAGTTACAGAACCAGTCAAGAAAGTTTAAGCCATTCAACTTGTCCTTCTTAAGGACCGATCGATATGATAAAGAACTTGCGTTGTTTACCATAATTAATCTATAATAATAAAATATGCTCCTGAGTACATTTACCAAGTTTATTATAATCATTAGAAGGACTTTATTAAATGATGCTCACACTATTTTATTCAAATTTAATAACCCTAATATTTTAATTTTAAAAAAACTTTCTCTAAAGTTTTCTAGTGGGTAAAGATCCATATTTCACCCCTTTTTAAGTCAAGTTTGGCTTTACTCTCAAGATTATGTTTATTTAGGTAAGCAACACTTGCTAATTACATGACATGTAACTCATCTATTTGGTGAACAACTCGTGTTCCAATCACCTCATGATTTATCCAAATCTCCTGCCTCTAGGTATCTAATCCTATTAGAGTAACCTAGTTAAGTTATTAACCAATATCACAACCAGTGAATATCACTTGCTTATTCTTCTCATTTGACCAAGTTAGACCCATGTATTTCGCTTTACTAGAACCCACATTGCATCGATTGAAGCTTTAACAAGGGTAAATATTAGAAGGTAGTCTTAAGTTAATATTTTATTGAGGGGTTTTAAAATTAAATTAAGCTCACCATTAATGGTCAACATTTTTCCATTTAATCCTTTAATTGATCTTATCAATATGCTATAACATGCATGCTAACATATCATCGGTTGTATCATATACAAGAAAAATATAAAGTACTAAATAAATGCAATGGTTATAGCCCATAAAACTAAGGTGGTTCCTCCCAAGCCAATGGGAGAACTATAGGGAATCCTAAGGGTTTATGCCGCTTCTCAAGCTTTTTTTCCACTTTAGGTAGCCCAACCTTCTTTTCCTCTAATTCGTATCAACTTATACAATTTACAATTATAGAAACTTGTTTTACATATGAGGGAGCAAGATGAGAAGAGAAATACAATAGAAATATAGAAAGGCACGACATGCAAGCCGTATTTATAAAATTAAAACCTTTGCAAATAATAAATTAAATGGGCTATCAGGCTATAACCATGTATTTTCAAACACCGTGCATATCAAACATAGTATACACCATGTATCTCATACAATCGCATCAAACATAAAATTAAATCCCGAATCTATATTGTACAAGTCGCTCTGATACCACTGTTGGGACTATCAGTACGTCCCGTGGCACAGCGAAAAAAATATTTTGACAATCCATAGCCAAGGATCCATGTACGAGAAACAAATTGGGTTGAAATAAGGTTGAAAATATACCTTCATTAGAGAAAACGTTGAAAGGATGTTGCTGCTGATTCGATGTCGATTCCAAGCCACAACGAATGTCTCGGTCTCTATGTAGTTCACCCCGTAGAAAATGAACAACCACTTTCTCTTGAACTTTCCTAGAGAGAATTAGAAACGGTTGCTAGACCTTTTAAATTATTAAATTGGTAACCTTCACACACAAAGGGATTATCATCATTTTATCCTCTATGATATCATATATCAAAAAGGAAAACCAAGATTATTCCCCTATTAATAGAGAAGGCAAATAGAAAGTGAGAAAGAGGAATTATATTCTTTCCAAAAGAATATAGGATTATTCCCTTATTAATGGAAAGTTAGAAAAAGAAACTATATTCTTTCCAAAAGAATATTAATTTCCACGCCTTTTATATTTTGACAAAAATTAATTAATATAATTATTTATGTTATTAATTTCGGTAAAATGTATACAATTATTATTTTGTATGAATCAAATTCATATATTAATTATATTCTTTCCAAAAGAATATTAATTTTCATGCCTTTTATATTTTGACCGAAATTAATTAATATAACTGTTTATATTAATAAATTCGGTAAAACATATAAAATTAATATTTTGTATGAATCCAATTCATATATTAATTATTTTCTTTCCAAAGAATTTTAATTTCCATTTCTTTCATATTTTGACCAAAATTAATTAATGTAATTTTTTATATTAATAAATTTGGTAAAACATATACAATTAGTATTTTGTATGAATCAAATTCATATATTAATTATATTCTTTCCAAAAGAATACTAATTTTCATGTCTTTTATATTTTGATCGAAATTAATTAATCTAATAGTTTATATTAATAAATTCGGTAAAAATATATATAATTAATATTTTGCATGAATCAAATTCATATATTAATTATTTTCTTTGCAAAGAATAATAATTTTCACGTCTTTTATATTTTGACCGAAATTAATTAATGTAATTGTTTATATTAATAAATTTGGTAAAATATATAAAATTAATATTTTGTATTAATCAAATTCATATATTAATTACATTCTTTCCAAAAGAATATTAATTCCCATTTCTTTTAAATTTTGACCGAAATTAATTAATATAACTGTTTATATTAATAAATTCAGTAAAACATATAAAATTAATATTTTGTATGAATCAAATAGAGAACATAGATACATTTAATATATGAATTTGATTAATAAAAAAATATTAATTGTATATATTTTACCGAATTTATTAATATAAACAGTTATATTAATTAATATCGGTCAAAATATAAAAGAAATGGAAAGTAATATTCTTTTGGAAAGACTATAATTAATATATGAATTTGATTAATAAAAAATATTAATTGTATATACTTTACCAAATTTATTAATATAAACAATTACATTAATTAGTTTCGGTCAAAATATAAAAGACAATACCAAATGTATTTGGATTTTGTTCGTTTCAACTAAAAGATGTGACCTTGTAGCTCTTGTAACGTTGATAGTAATACTAGAACATTTCTAACATTACAAGCAATGAGTGGCATTTAGTAATGCATCCTTGCCACCAAAGTTAGAAGAAGTCGTGATTCGACATAACCTTTATGTGATAATATTTTCATGTATTATATAATTTTATCCTTAATATCTTGATTGGGCACAAGTCATAGAATAATCACACTTTTATAGTCCAATCTCATATTTCTTGATTTTCGAAGCAAACTACAATCTCATATCAACTTGTTTGAGCATGCTCATGCATTTCTAGCTCACTCCATCAAGAGGCCTAAGATATTGGTCCCATTGTATAGGAGGGATAAATCCTACCTTGATCAACCATATCCCACTACATGGATTATGGTATATCCAATATCAATCTTTGTAGTACAACTTGTTATGGTAGACGTTTTGGCTCTACCAAAATATACGACTCACGATGTTGGAACAATGATGATCTCAAGTCTGAGGATCATATACATAGTTATCACTATGAGTAATATTGTGACTATTACATAATAATCCAAGAAACATGCTCATAACAGGTTAGTCAAATATGTTGTTCTCTAACACATACTCATGTATTTATTTTTACATCCCTATGTCAATGACAACTTTTTGTCATCAATCAACTACACATTAGTCTTAATGCATTATTGTTGCCCAATCCCACAATAATACTTAACTAAGGACCTTTTAAGAATAATCATATTTTCTTAGGACTTTATTACAATTCAGTTTATTTATATACACAGAAAAAGAAACTAAAATAATAATGGCATGCATTATATTAATAAACAAGGTAAAATGAGGATGTGGTTACAATCATCTCATTATTGGTTGTTGGGCATACTCTAACATCTATTACACCATTAATTTTCAAGGTTAACTCATTTTTCTTTAGATTAATGGTGGATCACGATGTAGCTAGAAAGGGTCTACCTAACAGATTGGGTATTTCACAGTCTTCCTCAAAGTCGAGGATCACAAAGTCTGCAGAGATTATGAAATTTCGCACCTTAGGTTGCACTAATGACCTATCAGCTAACTGTAATGTAATTTTATTATTCTTGAGATCTCTTAGCCAATGTGTTTCATATACATACAGAGGCATTAAGTTTATGCTATCTCCTAAATCGCATAGAGCTTTGTTGAAATGAATATGCCTATCTATATAGGTATGGTGAAACTTCCCGAGTCTTTTAATTTTGGGGGAACCTGCCTATATATAAGCACACTACATGATGCGTCTATATTAACTTGCTCTCTAATTTTAATTTTCCTACGGCTTGACCTAATTTCTTTGAGACATTTGGTGTATTTTGGAACTTTTTCAATTAAATCGATCACTGGCAGATTACTTTTTAATGATTTGAACAAATTTAGAAAACTTACAAAACCATCTTCATCTTGTCTTTGTCTCCTCTTCAACTGTGACAGGAATGGCACCTTTGCAATTGCAGGTTCCTTTGTTTGTTCTTTTTTCGACTCAGTTGTCGGTTCATTACCTCTTTTGGTTCTGGTTCTTCCACAGCTTTTGGGGATCCTTCATTAAGATCACCGGTATTCTCCTTAGGCTCTTCCAAAGAAAGGTTTTCCGAGCTACTCAACACTTTACCTGATCGGAGCGTAATTACTTTTACATGCTCCTTTGCTTCTCACCGGGGATTATCTTCAGTGTTACTAGGGATACCAATGCCAATTTTTCCTTTTCTGTCACCTATCATGTTCACATCAATTGTCTCGTCTAATCTTCAAGCTTACTCAATGTTTCTATTGAATCGGTGCACTCAGACTGCACCTGCTTCACATCTGTCCTCATTAACTGCATTTCCCCTTGATCAGATCAAAGCATTGACCACATATAGTATAGTCATTTGGGTTGACCCTTTCCTGAGGTCTCTGTAAATAAGGAAGTTGATAGTTAGCATTTTTTACTTATGAGAACTATTACCTCCTCCTTGATTTCCTCCCCATCTCAAGTTTTGGTGATCTCTCCATTCGAGATTATAAGTATTTGAATAAGTGTTTCCATCTATATTACCTATGTAATTTATGTCCTCAATTGTATTGTTAATATAATGGAAGAGAATTTTGTCCCCTCCATATATGGATGGTGCACTATTCGTGAACTCTATGCGATTCAGTCTATCCACTAGCTGCTGATATCTGTCATCATCTTGGATAGCCTTCATCGTAAATGGTTTCTGGCCATATGTATATCATTCAGTCGACTACTGACAGGAGTTCATCGTCACAGTTTCTATTAATTTGTAAGCATCTATACGTTCAGTTCATTAAGGCTCCTCCTAAGGCTCTATCCAATCTTGACCTTCTGTGTACACCCGACCCATTGTAAAATATCTCCAATCATAACCACTCAGGCAATCCATGATGTGGACATTTTGGAATTAGTGTCTTAAAACACTTCCAGGCTTCGTGAAAACTTTTTGCCTCTAACGGTTTGAACATAACAACCTCCCTTCTTAGTTAGACCATCTTGCTAATGGGGAAGAACTTTTGTAGGAATTTTTCTACAAGTTCGACCCATGTCGTGATAGACCCTGGTGCCTGCGAATCTAACCATGAAAAGGTGTTATCAATTAATGAGACGGGGAACAATCGAAGACGAATAACATCATCGGTAACACCATTATATTTGAAAGTGTCACAAAACTAGAGGACCATTTTCAATGTTGATTCGGGTATTCCATTATCGTTCCTCAAAATTGTAAATTATTTTGGATCATCTGGATCATAGCTAGCTTGATTTCAAAGTTATTAGTTGTGATGGCTAGCGTCGTTATAATTCCCTAAACCATATCCAGATTTGGCAGTGCATATTTCCTCATAGTTCTTTCATTATGTGTCATATTTATGGGTAGTACTCCGAGGATCGTACCCAAGGGAGATGAGCACTAAGTTAATTCTAACCTAAGCACAAATAGATCTAATTAGTACTTTAGATAGGTTATATTACAACGAAATATAAAAGAATATTTTTAGGATTTGTAATGATAATGAAAATAAAAGAAAATAAATAACAATAACTCGAATAATAAAACCTGTAAAATCTAGGCATGGGTGATTAGCTCGCTTCGATAATCATAACCAACTGTCGCTTCGTGTTTTCTTGTTCGATCAACTAGTCGATATCCTAGCAGGATCTTACGATCTTATACAAGAACAATGAGTCAGGAAGAACTACTTATCTCTCGACCTCACAATCCAAATCGGTTTAGGGTTAAGGTGTTCACAGATAGGTCATACCAATTTTGGGTTAGTTCCCACCTTAATGACTTCCTAGGGTTGTCAGGCCTAGGGTTTTAAGTTATTCCTTCCTTGAACAGCTGATCCTTTAAAAGAACCCTACAAAATAGTTAATTATCATACCTCCACTCACTAATCCCCCACAGGAGGATTAGTTCCTCATGGATCTAATAAACAGTATAAACTTGATATTTAAAGTAGACATGAATAACAATTCAGGAGTATAAAGTTCAGAAGAAGTCTAATTTATATTGAATAGAATATCAAATCCTCACAGAGTTTGATCAGATTCACAAATCTGATCTCTTCCACAAAAGCAAAGAACAAAACTGAAATATACCTAAAGCCTAAGAAAAGAGAAAGACTAATGACTAAAACCAGGAATAAAATTATACACTTTGAAAAGTTGTCTCTAATATGTGCTAAATGAGCTATTTATAGACTTAGAGTGGTCGTCGTCCTTAACCCTAGGTCAATCACTGCCCTCGTGATTAATGTTTGTTTGTGCGGACCAAAATGCCCCTGGCTCGTACTTATTTCTTATAAAGAGGTGATGTCACGACACACTAGGTTTTGTGTTGCGACATCGAAGGCAGTATGCTCATCTTCAAGGTGTTTTCAGGGGTTTGTCTTAACATCCTCAAGTTCTGTCACGACACCAAAGGTAGTCATGAAATTCTTCTATTTTTCTCCTTATGTTATGACTTCCAACTCTCCGTGTTGCAACACAACACCCAGTATTGAGTTAGTACACCTTGTAATGATCACTTACACACTCACAAAGCATATTAGCTCACCTTTAGGCCTCATTCGACCCTTAAGGTCAATAAAAGACTCAAATTATACATTTTATTGAATGTAAATAGAATTACAAAAACTTAACTAAAACTTAATCAAAGTTCTTATATTCAAGCTCCTAAAATGTGAAAACTAGTTTAAACTGCTACACCAGTTTACGACAGATCACCCCTAAATTGTAGATTTTTTTATCATTTGAAGTATTGCTGGTTTGATCTTGAAATTATTGGTTGTAATAACGGGCCTCTTTATACTCCCCTGAACCATGTCTAGATTTGGTAGCACATATTCTCTTAGATCTCTTTCGTTACACGCTATATTTGTAGGTAGTTGTGGTGGTGGTGGTAGATCTTTTGGGTTATTATGGTTAAGCTTGTAAAACAACAAGTTGTCTCCTGGTGGTAAATTGCTTGCAGTAGTTGCTTGGTTCTGCATCTGCTGTTGTTGTTGTTGTTGTCAAAAATTCCTATGAATTATTCTTTCTAGATATGTGATTGGCTCTATAGATGTTCCCCTAGTACAAGTCATACACTAAACCTAAAAAGAGAATAAAGAAGTTAGAAAAAAAGAAATCAAATATATAATTTAGGAATTTCCTAATAATTCTATTAACTACAAAAATTAAAATCAATTTAGTGACATTGCCTCCCCGGCAATGACGCCAACAACTTGACCGCCTCCAGACGTACCAACGTCCAGAATAGAAATCTTGCACAAAATATGTTAAAAAGGTGGTATCTGCAAGTATACGGGTCAAGTTTTAATATAGTTACAACTAAGTAGGTGAGTACTCTAAGGATCGTACCCAAGGGAGGCGAGCACTAAGTTAATCCTAATATAAGCACTAATAGATCTAATTAGTATTCTAAATAGATTATATTACGATCAAATATAAATACTAATTTTTAGGGTTTTTCTATAATAAAAATAAAAGAAAATAAATAAAAGAAACGTTTGGGAAACCAAATAGTCAATTGTATCAGATCTAAGCATGGGTGATTCGCTCGCTTCAGTAATCATAACCAACTGCTGCTTTCGGCTTCTTGTTCAATCAACGAGACATTACCCTACCAGGATCTTCGGATCTTCTACTAGAATAACGAGTCGGTAAGAACTACTTATCTTTCAACCTCAAAATCTAGACCGGCTCAGGGCTAAGGTGTTCACGAATAGACCATACCAATTTTGGGTTAATTCTCACCTAAATGACTTTCTAGGGTTTTCAAGCCTAGGGTTTATATCTTCCTCTCCTGAACAGCTGATCCATTAAGAGAACCCTACAAAATAGTTAATTAATCATACCTCCACTCGTTAATCCCCCATAAAAGGATTACTTCATCATGGATCTCATAAAAATGATAAACTTGATATAGAAAATAGACATGAATAACAAATCAAGAGAATAAAGTTTAGGAGAAGCCTGAATCATATTAAAGATAATCTCAAATCCACACAGAATTGATTGAGTTCCACAGATCAGATCTCCCAACATAAGCAAATAAAAAAATTTAAAATATTCCTAAAAGCCTAAGAAAAGAGAAAACAAAAGACTGAAACAATGAAGAAATTATACAATATGAAAAAGTCATCCATAACATGTGTTAAATGAGTCTGTTAATAGAGTTAGAGTGGTTTTCGCCCTTAACCGTAGGTCAGCTAACGCTCTCGTGCTTAATGTTTGATTGTGCAGACCAAAACACTCCTGGCTCGTGATTATTTCCTGTTCAGAGTCGATGTCACGACACAATAGAGCCCGTGTTGTGACATCGAAGTCAGTATGCTCAACTTTAGGGTAGCTTCAGGGGTATGTCGTGACATCGAAGGTAGTCTTGGAATTCTCCTAGTCTACTCCCTATGTTGCAACATCCATCTTTTCGTGTTGCAACACAGTGATCAGTATTGAGTTAGTACACCCTCTGATGGTCTTCTGCACATTCACAAAGCATATTAGATCACCATTAGGCCTCATTCTACCCCTAAGGTTAATAAAAGACTCAAATTACATAATTTATTGAATTTAAATAAAATAATGACAACTTAACTAAAACCTAACTAAAGTTCTTATATTCAAGCTCCTCAAATGCGAAAACTAGTTTAATCTGCTACACCAAATTACGATAGATCAATACGTTGATGTCATGTCATAAGGATGAATTGTAACACCCCGAACCCGAAACCGACACCGGAGTCGGACACGAGGTGTTAACTGACTTTAACCCCTTATAAAATTTATTTTCCAGACACTGCCCAATCTGTGTACCAGTCGTTTTAAAAATCATATCTTGAGTTTCGTAACTCGAAAATCAGTTTCGTGATTTTACCAGAAACTAGACTCATGTACCCATCTATGTATTTTTTTCTAGAATTTTTGGTCGGGCCAATTAGTACAGTTTATTAGTCAAAGTCTCCCATGTTGCAGGGGTCGACTACACTGACCTTTGCCCATTACGACTTGGATATCTCCCTGCACGGGGCTTCAATACTGATTCCGTTTGTTTCTATGAAAACTAGACTCAGAGAGGAATCTGTACATATATGGTACGACCCCTAATTATCTCTGGTTAATTTATAATGAATTTCCAAAGTCGGAGCAGGAAATCCAGAAACCGTTCCGGCCCTGTCCCACAAAAATCTGATTATCTCTTAATATACTGCCCATATGATCTTTTCGTTACTTCCTCATGAAAACAGACTCATCGAGCTTCGATTACATAATTTATTCATCAATTAATTCCACTCCTACTATTTTTAGTGATTTTTCAATCTCATGACATTGCTGCTGCCAGCATCTGTTACGAAAGTAACTAGGTCCATTTCATGCCTACCCTTGATCCAACTCAATCGAACATTCGTGCCATTTTCGCATGGCTTAAAGTTTACATGCCAAAGTTCAAACACAACGTAATAGCTTATACATGCCAAAATGTTCTTCTAAGCCAACTAAGAAGAAAGTACCAAAACTTGCTATCCGGTGTGATGACTTCGATGACGGCCTGACCCCGCAAAAATAGATGAGTCCAAGCAACCTATAATGGGTGACAAGGAAACACCGAGTGAGTTTATAACTCAGTAAGTCATAAGCAATGCACTACCATCCATCAATAACATTATCACAAGAGGAAACAAAATGGAACGAGACAATTTACTCCATCCATACCGAACCATACCATAGTTCCTCCAACCTATCGATTCCGTTTCATATCAATTCATGCATTCACATTCCATATACTCATCAATAGGACATTGAGGCATTTTCATAAATCAATTTATTTTCGTTACAATCAAACGACTAAACGGCCTTTCACCCATCCTACGATAAATTTTATGTACGTGACTTCAAGTATATTTGTCACATAGGTTCAAACTTACCGAGCTCAACACCAAGTATAAGCATAGCACCTATTAGCCATGTACTCAAGACACTTACCCGATCCGCTGTCCGCGATCGACTCAATAGTGTCGCACACATAGTGTCCATAATGATTCACGAATGTATATTGAGTCCGCACACTCAGTGCTATATAATCAACTCGCACACTTAGTGCTACGTAATCAAATCGCACACTTAGTGCTACATAGTCAAACTCGCACACTTAGTGCCGCATGGTCAATTCGCACACTTAGTGCATCATATTCATTTCGCACACTTAGTGCAACATAGTCAAATCGCACACTTAGTGCTGTACAATTTAATCCCGCGCACTTATCGCCAATCTCATGGTCATAAATGGTTATACCCGCACGTTTAGTGCCGAGATCAACAACTCAATACATCTTACCTCTTTTCATTCAACAATTTCATCATCACATACGTACATGCATATATATATGTATATTTATTCATTTCATTCAGCATCAATACATAAACATTATGACCATTTGAAATGATACCAACTACATGCTTAATGACTTACTTTATGTTGGGTAAAATAATTCCGAGTCAGCTACTCGATGACCTTCGATTTCCCCTTGTTGGACGCCTCTCCTTTAGGTTCTTGAGCTTAAATAAACAAATCAACTAGTTTAATTACCTTGCTAGTTATTTATAAAAATACACATATCATCCCAACTCGACACAAGAGTCAAATTCATCACTCAAACATTCACACCAATCTATTTGAATATTTTGGCCGAAACCCTCAATTGGCTATCATAGCCTTAATATTTCAATATAAACATGTATACATCAAAGGCAATTTTAAACACTTAACCCTTATACTCAATAATGAAACCAAACCGTATACCTAATTATTAAACACATCACTTCCAAATGCATGTATTAACTAACATATATCCAATCCACATGCCAAGTTACCATGAATAAATTAAACTTATATATATATATAACCTTTCATACCCTTGTATCTAACGTCATAAGAATAGCCGAATGTCCAAATTAACCAAGCTTAAAGATTTAACCTTCAACACTTTAATATTCCACAACCTATTCTTCAAGGCTTCAAATATAAAGTGATTAACATTTATACTCTTATGCCGAATTAGCTAACACTTTTAATCCATAGCCGAATGTCATTAAACCTAAACCACCATGAAAATTTTACTTATCACCTCATACCTTATTATCAAATTGAACTAATTATGCTTATAAAAATGATATCAAACCGAAACCTTTTGATAATTAAGCCTCTAATTATTTATTTCAATTACCCAAACGAAATTTTCTCACATTTAACACTTATTTACCAACCAATTGTTGAAGACAAACAAAATCTCATTTCCTCCCTTGACAACCACAACCGAAAGCTCAAATCAACCTACTTGGCCAAACATCAAACCTCCTAACAATCAAAACTTAAGCCATGGAATGATTAGAACTTGAACTAACCATCTTCTTTATACAAAATTTTCCAAGGGTTTCAAGGTACTTACCTCTTCTTAATCCTCATCCAAACCGAACATAAGCAAGAGAACTCTTTCTTCTTCCTTTGATTTTTTGGTCAAGAAGAGCAAAGAGGATGAAGCCTTTTTTTTTTCTTCTAGTTTCGGCAAAATGGGGGAGCAAGGATGAAACAACTTTGGTTTCTCCTCCCACTCCCCTCATATTTTATTGTTCTTAACACAACATGTTGTCATAAACTTTTTATAATATGTTTTACCCATCACCATTTGCCTATCCACTTTGTCATGGCCGGCCACTACTATTTAGGGAGGGGGAATTTGACATGCAAGTCCCCTTTTTCTTCTACATGCACTAATAGGTCCTCATGCATTGACCTATCACATTTTAAAATTTTCTCATATAAGTCCTATTGACTAAATTCACATGCAATCGACTAAATCGAAGCTTGAAATTTTCACACATTCATGATTACATATTCTAGACAATAAACATCACATTCAAACCTTTCGGTGACTCGGTTTAGCGGTCTCGAAACCACTCCCCGACTAGGGTCAATTTTGGGCTGTCACAACTCTCCCTCACTTAAGAAATTTTCGTCCTCGAAAATCTTACCGGTAAATAGGTTTGGATATCGTTCTTTCATCGAGCTCTCAGGTTCCCAGGTTGCTTCCTCGATCCCGTGTTTGAGCCACAACACCTTAACCAACGGAACCCTTTTATTTCGCAACTCTTTCACTTCACGAGCTAGGATACGAATCGGTTCTTCTTCATAGCTCAAGTCAGATTGAATTTCAACTTCTGAGGGATTAATCACATGTGACGGATCGGATCTATAACGTCGAAGCATTGAAACATGGAAGACATCGTGCATCCTTTCAAGTTCAGGGGCAAAATCAATCTATATGCAACCGGCCCCACTCGTTCGGAAATTTCGTACGGCCCAATGAATCTTGGGCTCAACTTGCCTTTACGGCCAAATCTGAGTACCTTCTTCCAAGGTGACACTTTAAGAAACACTTTATCTCCCACCTGATATTCAATGTCCTTTCGTTTTAAATCCGCATACGATTTTTTATGATCTGTGGCTACCTTCAGACTTTCGCGGATTACCTTTACTTCTTGTTCGGCATCTTTAATCAAATCAACTCCGAAAATTTTACTTTCACCAAGCTCGGTCCAAAACAATGGCGTACGGCATTTACGACCGTACAAAGCCTCATAAGGTGCCATCTTAATACTTGATTGAAAACTATTGTTGTAAGCGAATTCAATCAAAGGTAAATACCGTTCCCATGAACTACTGAACTCGAGGATGCAACATCTCAACATATCCTCAAGTATCTGAATTATCCGCTCGGATTGACCATCGGTTTGGGGGTGAAAAGCGGTGCTAAATTGCAGCTTGGTACCCAAAGCTTCTTGCAATTTCTTCCAAAATCGTGAGGTGAATCTCGGATCTCTATCCGACACGATAGAAATAGGTACTCCATGTAATCTCACAATCTGAGAGACATACAATTCGGCTAGTTTATCCAATGAAAGATCCGTACGCACGGGGATAAAGTGAGCCGACTTAGTCAGCCTATCAACAACAACCCAAATCGCATCCTTCTTACTTGCGGACAATGGCAGTCCGGACACAAAGTCCATTGTGACTCGGTCCCATTTCCACTCGGGTATCATGATCGGCTGAAGTAACCCTGAAGGCACTTGATGTTCCGCTTTCACTTGTTGACATATTAAACATCTCGAAACAAAGTCGGAGATGTCTCGTTTCATACCATGCCACCAAAACCGACGTTTCAAGTCGTTGTACATTTTCGTGCTCCCCGGGTGAATTGACATTCGGCTACAATGGGCTTCGTTCAGAATCATCGGAATGAGTTCCGAATTCCTTGGAACACACAAACGACTTCTAAACCTCAAACAACCATCATCATCAATCTGAAACTCCGATTCCTTGTTCGGAACACACTCAGCTCGTTTTGCAACCAATTCATCATCGACTTTCTGAGCTTCACGAATTTGATGAGTCAATAATGGTTTGGCTTTTAATTCAGCTACTAACACATTGTCAGGTAGAACAGACAAGTGTACATTCATCGCTCGCAAAGCAAACAGTGATTTCCGGCTTAAGGCGTCCGCAACCACATTAGCCTTTCCCGAGTGGTAATCAATGACAAGCTCGTAATCTTTCAACAACTCAAGCCAACGTCTTTGTCGCAGATTCAAGTCTCGTTGAGTCATCAAATATTTGAGACTTTTGTGATCCGAAAACACATGGCACTTCTCACCAAACAAATAATGTCGCCATATTTTCAATGCAAACACAATGGCGGCTAGTTCGAGATCATGGGTCGGATAATTTCTCTCGTGTGGCTTCAATTGTCTCGACGCATAGGCCACAACTCGACCTTCTTGCATCAATACGCAACCCAACCCAAGTAGGGATGCGTCACTATAAATGACAAACTCTTTACCCGATTCGGGTTGCACCAAAATTGGAGCTTCAGTCAAATGAGTTTTCAGTTGATCGAAGCTTTTCTGACATTTCTCCGTCCATTCGAACTTAACATCCTTTTGAAGTAGCTTCGTCATTGGTGTGGCTATCATCGAGAAACCTTTGACAAATCGTCGGTAATAATCGGCGAGCCCTAGAAAGCTCCGGACTTCGGTAACATTTCTCGGAGGCTTCCAGTTAAGTATGGCTGAAATTTTGCTCGGGTCAACTCGAATACCCGATGCGGATACCACATGACCCAAGAAGCTAACCTCTCTTAACCAGAACTCACACTTACTGAACTTAGCATATAACTGCTTATCCCGCAAAATTTGCAACACTAGCCTCAGATGCTCAGCATGTTCGGTCTCATCTCTTGAATAGACCAAGATGTCATCAATAAACACAACTACGAACCGATCCAAATACGGCCTGAAGATCCGATTCATCAAATCCATAAACACCGCAGGGGCATTAGTGAGCCCAAACGGCATCACTAAGAACTCGTAGTGACCGTACCTCGTTCTGAAAGCAGTTTTGGGTACGTCCGAATCTCGAATCCGCAACTGATAATAACCCGATCTCAAATCTATCTTTGAAAACACCGATGCTCCCTTTAATTGATCGAACAGATCATCAATACGCGGTAACGGATACTTATTCTTTATCGTCACTTTATTCAGTTGACGATAGTCAATGCACAACCTCATGGTTCCGTCCTTCTTTTTCACGAACAATACTGGTGCACCCCAAGGTGAGAAACTCGGTCGAGCGAAACCTCTATCCGTCAATTCTTGCAACTGAGCTTTCAACTCTTTTAACTCGGTTAGTGCCATACGATACGGAGCGATCGAAATTGACGTAGTTCCATGTACAAGCTCAATACCAAACTCTACCTCCCGAACAGGTGGCAAACCCGGTAACTCTTCAGGAAAAACATCCGGGTATTCACAAACCACCGGCACCGATTCGGGTTTCTTTTCTAACTCCTTGTCATCAAGTACATACGCGAGGTATGCTTCGCACCCTTTCCTTACATATTTCTGGGCCAACATTGCTGATATTATAGCTGGCAACCCCCTTAAGTCCGCAGACTCAACTCGGATTATTTCGTTATTTGCGCACCTCAAATCGATAGTCTTGCTTTTGCAATTCACAACCGCATCATGCGCGGTTAACCAATCCAAACCAAGAATAAATCAAACTGTCGAACGGCAAAAGCATCAAATCGGCCGGAAAACAGGATTCTCGGATTATTAGAGGGCATCTCTTACACACTTTATCAACAAGTACGCATTGACCCAAAGGGTTTGATACTCGAATTACGAGCTCAGTAGACTCAACAGGTAGAGTCTTACTGGTTGCTAAGGTTTCGCATACATATGAATGAGTAGAACCAGGGTCAATCAATGCAATCACATTAGTATCAAAGAGAGTGAAGGTACCAGTGATGACGTCGGGGGAGGATGCCTCCTCTCGTGCGCGAATGGCATATGCTCTAGCAGGAGTACAGTTCTCAGCTCGATCGGCCGTATCAGAGCCCCCCTCTGACTACCACCCCTGCCTCCTAAAATTCTCGGTGGTCTACCTCTAGATGTCACTCCACTAGGTCTTGCACCTTGAATCTTATTCTTCTCATCCAGCTCCGTGCAATCTCTAATGAAGTGGTCCTTCGAACCGCATCCGTAACAGGCCCTGCTAGTAGACTTGCCCCAACATTCACCTAGGTGTCGTCTTCCACATTGGGGACATTCAGGTTTCTCGTGACGATTATTGCCCACACTAGCTACCGAAGTAGCTCGGGAGCCCATCGATGGTCTTGCCCTGATGGAAATTCCCGCAGTCGCCCTCGACTTATTAATGTCCTCCCTGAACTTCTTTACAGCTGAGAACGGAGCTTTACCCGTCGATCTTTTACGATAATCTCTAGCTTCAAATTCAGCCTTCCTCTTCTCCTTTCCAAGTTCTTCCGCCTTGCAGGCTCGTTCGACTAGTGTTACGAATTCTTTTATTTCCAAAATACCCATTAGTAGCTTTAAATCTTCATTCAATCCTTCCTCGAATCTTTTGCACATAGCAACCTCATCAGCTACACACTCCCGGGCATACCTACTGAGTCTTACGAATTCATGTTCGTATTCAGATACAGTCATACGGCCTTGCTTGAGTTCCAAGAACTCCTTACGCTTCTGATCAATGAACCGTTGGCTAATAAATTTCTTTCGGAATTCCGTTTGAAAGAAGTCCCAAGTTACTCGCTCGTTCGGGACTATGGAAATCAAGGTCCTCCACCAATAGTAGGCTGAGTCTCGTAACAAAGATACAGCACATTTTAGACATTCGTCGGGTGTGCATGACAATTCATCGAACACCCGAATGGTGTTATCAAGCCAGAACTCGGCCCTTTCGGCATCATCAGTTACTATGGCCTTGAACTCCTCGGCCCCACGCTTCCTAATCAAGTCTACAGGTGGCTTACTCAGCCTCACAGGATCAGCGACTGATGGCATTACAGGCTCTTGGGGTGGATTATTCAAATTTGGGAATTGTTGGACAGCCGGGTTGGTTCGGGCATATTGCGCGACCCACTCATTCATCATGGTAAAGAAGGCTTGTTTAGCCCCTCACCTTGATTATTCGCAGATGACTGAGGTTCAACAGGCGGCGTCCCTTGTGCAGGAGCAGCCGCTACGCTCTCAACGTCATCCGCTAGGGTTCTTTCTTCACCGGGGTCCATTTACTAATCAAAACAAAAACATTTCAACCGTCAGAAGTCATCACACATTTAAACATTAACATTCGGCATGTATAGCTAGACTCATACGCGCTATGGTAGTCCTAGAACCGACTAAACCATAGCTCTGATACCAATCAAATGTAACACCCGAACCCGAAACCGACACCGGAGTCGGACACGAGGTGTTAACTGACTTTAACCCCTTATAAAATTTATTTTCCAGACACTGCCCAATCTGTGTACCAGTCGTTTTAAAAATCATATCTTGAGTTTCGTAACTCGAAAATCAGTTTCGTGATTTTTCCCAGAAACTAGACTCATGTGTCCATCTATGTATTTTTTTCTAGAATTTTTGGTCGGGCCAATTAGTACAGTTTATTAGTCAAAGTCTCCCATGTTGCAGGGGTCGACTACACTGACCTTTGCCCATTACGACTTGGATATCTCCCTGCACGGGGCTTCAATACTGATGCCGTTTGTTTCTATGAAAACTAGACTCAGAGAGGAATCTGTACATATATGGTACGACCCCTAATTATCTCTGGTTAATTTATAATGAATTTCCAAAGTCGGAGAAGGAAATCCAGAAACCGTTCTGGCCCTGTCCCACAAAAATCTGATTATCTCTTAATATACTGCCCATATGATCTTTTCGTTACTTCCTCATGAAAACAGACTCATCGAGCTTCGATTACATAATTTATTCATCAATTAATTCCACTCCTACTATTTTTAGTGATTTTTCAATCTCATGACACTGCTGCTGCCAGCATCTGTTACGAAAGTAACTAGGTCCATTTCATGCCTACCCTTGATCCAACTCAATCGAACATTCGTGCCATTTTCGCATGGCTTAAAGTTTACATGCCAAAGTTCAAACACAACGTAATAGCTTATACATGCCAAAATGTTCTTCTAAGCCAACTAAGAAGAAAGTACCAAAACTTGCTATCCGGTGTGATGACTTCGATGACGGCCTGACCCCGCAAAAATAGATGAGTCCAAGCAACCTATAATGGGTGACAAGGAAACACCGAGTGAGTTTATAACTCAGTAAGTCATAAGCAATGCACTACCATCCATCAATAACATTATCACAAGAGGAAACAAAATGGAACGAGACAATTTACTCCATCCATACCGAACCATACCATAGTTCCTCCAACCTATCGATTCCGTTTCATATCAATTCATGCATTCACATTCCATATACTCATCAATAGGACATTGAGGCATTTTCATAAATCAATTTATTTTCGTTACAATCAAACGACTAAACGGCCTTTCACCCATCCTACGATAAATTTTATGTACGTGACTTCAAGTATATTTGTCACATAGGTTCAAACTTACCGAGCTCAACACCAAGTATAAGCATAGCACCTATTAGCCATGTACTCAAGACACTTACCCGATCCGCTGTCCGCGATCACTCAATAGTGTCGCACACATAGTGTCCATAATGATTCACGAATGTATATTGAGTCCGCACACTCAGTGCTATATAATCAACTCGCACACTTAGTGCTACGTAATCAAATCGCACACTTAGTGCTACATAGTCAAACTCGCACACTTAGTGCCGCATGGTCAATTCGCACACTTAGTGCATCATATTCATTTCGCACACTTAGTGCAACATAGTCAAATCGCACACTTAGTGCTGTACAATTTAATCCCGCGCACTTAGCGCCAATCTCATGGTCATAAATGGTTATACCCGCACGTTTAGTGCCGAGATCAACAACTCAGTACATCTTACCTCTTTTCATTCAACAATTTCATCATCACATACGTACATGCATATATATATATGTATATTTATTCATTCCATTCAGCATCAATACATAAACATTATGACCATTTGAAATGATACCAACTACATGCTTAATGACTTACTTTATGTTGGTAAAATAATTCCGAGTCGGCTACTCGATGACCTTCGATTTCCCCTTGTTGGACGCCTCTCCTTTAGGTTCTTGAGCTTAAATAAACAAATCAACTAGTTTAATTACCTTGCTATTATTATAAAATACACATATCATCCCAACTCGACACAAGAGTCAAATTCATCACTCAAACATTCACACCAATCTATTTGAATATTTTGGCCGAAACCCTCAATTGGCTATCATAGCCTTAATATTTCAATATAAACATGTATACATCAAAGGCAATTTTAAACACTTAACCCTTATACTCAATAATGAAACCAAACCGTATACCTAATTATTAAACACATCACTTCCAAATGCATGTATTAACTAACATATATCCAATCCACATGCCAAGTTACCATGAATAAATTAAACTTATATATATATATAACCTTTCATACCCTTGTATCTAATGTCATAAGAATAGCCGAATGTCCAAATTAACCAAGCTTAAAGATTTAACCTTCAACACTTTAATATTCCACAACCTATTCTTCAAGGCTTCAAATATAAAGTGATTAACATTTATACTCTTATGCCGAATTAGCTAACACTTTTAATCCATAGCCGAATGTCATTAAACCTAAACCACATGAAATTTTACTTATCACCTCATACCTTATTATCAAATTGAACTAATTATGCTTATAAAAATGATATCAAACCGAAACCTTTTGATAATTAAGCCTCTAATTATTTATTTCAATTACCCAAACGAAATTTTCTCACATTTAACACTTATTTACCAACCAATTGTTGAAGACAAACAAATCTCATTTCCTCCCTTGACAACCACAACCGAAAGCTCAAATCAACCTACTTGGCCAAACATCAAACCTCCTAACAATCAAAACTTAAGCCATGGAATGATTAGAACTTGAACTAACCATCTTCTTTATACAAAATTTTCCAAGGGTTCAAGGTACTTACCTCTTCTTAATCCTCATCCAAACCGAACATAAGCAAGAGAACTCTTTCTTCTTCCTTTGATTTTTCGGTCAAGAAGAGCAAAGAGGATGAAGCCTTTTTTTTTTCTTCTAGTTTCGGCAAAATGGGGGAGCAAGGATGAAACAACTTTGGTTTCTCCTCCCACTCCCTCATATTTTATTGTTCTTAACACAACATTTGTCATAAACTTTTATAATATGTTTTACCCATCACCATTTGCCTATCCACTTTGTCATGGCCGGCCACTACTATTTAGGGAGGGGAATTTGACATGCAAGTCCCCTTTTTCTTCCACATGCACTAATAGGTCCTCATGCATTGACCTATCACATTTTAAAATTTTCTCATATAAGTCCTATTGACTAAATTCACATGCAATCGACTAAATCGAAGCTTGAAATTTTCACACATTCATGATTACTATTCTAGACAATAACATCACATTCAACTTTCGTGACTCGTTAGCGTCCGAACCATCCGACTAT
>NC_053437.1:44845164-44879698 GCF_007990345.1 Gossypium hirsutum
TCAACCCATCCAATCCTTGACGTTGCCCTTGTTAATCTAACTATAAATCAACAGTATATTTATTTATAAATGAATTAAGAATTTTTATATTTAGTTTCACATTACAAATAAATAGATTTCTATATTTAATGTAACGAAATCTCAAAATAAATATTAATAACAAGGATGATTACACATCAGATTATCAACTCAATCATGTCCCTGATATATTATTCATAATGTTGTTTATACTGTTGCAACATACTGTGCAACATTTAGCATAACCATAGTTTTAAACTAGAATATAGTGTTTTTATATTGTTTTAATATTTTCCATATGAATTAATTATGGACAACGAAAAGTTGATTGGAGAAATGCGAAGGCAAAGGACAACAAAGCGTGTGGATTTTTTGGGAAGAGCATTTGTTTTGGGCGCTGCAAAGCAATGGCACTAATGAAGCCTTCCATTTTCTTTCCTGTGTTTACATACGAGTAACTTCCTTAGTTGTCGCTTCATATCAATATCTATGTCGTTTTATATCCGAAATGGATTTAGGGGCGGGAATGGAAATTTTATAATTTTAATTTTTAAAATTTTTAAAAATTTTAAATTAATAAAAGTAAATTTGTCCTTTTAACTCTTCTAAAAATAATAAAATTTTAATCTTTTAAAATTATAAAGATTTTAGCCCCCTAAAACTTTTTTCGGACTTGGGGCCGTTTATCTCAGTGATTCTCTTTCTCTTCGTGTTATAGAAATGTTTAAGTACACAAAAAACAAAACTCATGCAGGGGCTTCCGGAACAATTATTTTTGTTTTCCAAGACTTAATATTTAGATTTTGAATTAATACAAGTTTTTTCTTTGTGCTTACTAATGGAAATTTATATAGAGAGAGTAAAACTTGCTTATGTAGTGTTTCTTTTTCTTCATTAAAGTCTTATGCTAAATGCATTCAGTATTTGAAATTAATAATTTAGAGCGACACTTATAATAAGATACTATATAATCCTATATATAGCACTATTAATTTTCAAATTAAACTTTAGCTGTTACTATTAAGCAATTAAAAGGTCGTAGATTTTAGTACATTTTTGTGTATTTTTTTATTTAAAGATCGATAAGAGATGATAAATAAAAGTAAACATTCTATAAAAAAAAGAATTTGTAAATTTTCTAAATTTATTATTGGTAAATATGATAATAATCTATAACAAATAATATTATGGTATAAGTAAATCGAAATTAAAAAATATCAATGAAATCATGGAATGAAAAATATTTTTATAATATTGTTCTTTTGATTTGGGAAAAGATTATGAAATTTGGTCTTTGAGCCTGAACAATTGTAACATTCTAACCGAAGAAAAACCCATCTTTTTGGGGATTATTAAGTTGCAAACAAAACAGAAGTCATCCCAAAAAACATGGGTAAAGGAAAATAAAAAATGTAGCGTGCACGAATCTGCATTAAATAGATTTCACAACCGAGTAAGGTTAGATAATTTTGAAGGCAATCAAGCCACAATTTTTTTATACATGTAAGTATTTAATATATTGTTGGTGAACTTTTTAGATTATGCAAATGGGTTTAATATGAATGTTTGGATCACGTCTGCTTTGATTGTGGTACTTATCGGAAAAATCAGTTTAAAAATAGTTATGGCAAGTATCGAAAGATTTTAAAATTCTCTTAAAAATTCAATTGTGTGATATTTATAATAATAATTTTTTATTTAAATTATATTTGTATTTTTAGATTAGAAGGATTTTGTTGTTTTTGGTTTTCAACCATTCAATCTTCTTTGTTAATCTCGACACCAGCTTGCTAGAGTGTGGGCTCTATTCGCAACTCAATGAAAACTATTTGAACTTTCAAAGGCTAGAAACTGAAGATTCTAATAGGAAAATCGACTCTCACTAGGAAAGTACATGCTAGGGTATGAGTAAATTAATTTAATTAATTTGTGCTCATGAAACTATGATGACTTAATTTAATTTTCACTCCGAACTTCAATTATTTAATTACAAAATAATTAAATAACAATTTGAAGAAATTAATTTAATTCCCTAGTCCTCTCTTATTTATAGTGAGAAAACGCGTTCAGTATGGATAATGATACATGCGATCTATTTCTCTAGTTCGTCGTTTCATATTTTTATATTAATTCTATTGCAAACCATCAAGGTTATACTGAGCTAGCGGAGAGACCTATTGAGCATATATAATCAGGAATTAAATAATTTGTAATTAAATTCTGAATCTTCGTCTATTAATGACAACATTATTTAATCATGGAGTCATTCCGCTAAAGTACCATGACTTAGTTGTCCTATTTATCATTACAAAAGCTACTATATCATGTCCTCATCCAATTACCTTATCATATGTATGTTACTCTCATAGGACATCCTTAGTCTCTCCGGAAGAAACTCGTTCTCCAAATATTGTTCTATTTCTCATGGTAACCATACATATTCCTTTATGAAAATTCAATTACTAATGTATAGTAATTAAGTCATTCATCTTATCAAAAATGACTCGTGACCACGTTACTTTTTCATCTATCATGTAAGTCCAATGAGAGAATAGCATTTATCCTTTATTATATGAATTCTACTATTGTAAGTGAAGTTATGTCATGCAGAAGTAGTATACCCAACTTACTAGCTTTCAACTCTATCACCAATTGAACTCAAACTTTTAATAAATTAAAGCATATAAATTACACGCACACATTCTATCACTTACTCAAGATTGAAGTAAGTCACACTATGAACGTCACAAGTAAAAATCGATAAACAAATCTAGGATTTGCTTAATTTCGATTAGACTATGGACCTTTTAGATTATTTGTCTAGTTAGTCACATCTATGTCTCTATCTTCTAGAAGTCATTCGCTTCGATACCAAGACAAGGTATCTCCTTAATTGGACTTGAAAGACAACATGATAGTCTTTTAATTGATTTCCTTAATTTTGATTAGACTATGAACCTTTTAGATTATCTAATAATATAAGTTTTCTTCTCACATTATGATTCGACCACATAATGAAACTTATTATTAGTTAAATGCTAGATAATCAATGAGCTATTTGTTTTGTATGAAAAAATCATTGAGGACATTATAATAGTTAGTAATGATGATGAAATTTTATTAAACCATTTTTTTCGAAAAAAAAATTACAAGTACATAGCACATAGACAATATACTACACTAAAGGCACTAGATTCTAACTCTACTTATGACCATAGTAAGGATATAAGCCTAAGAAATTGTGTGATTCCTGAGTCGGGTGATCAAAGCTTTGGAAATTTTGGCAATGGTCTTGCAAGAGAAAATGTTGAAGCGATGCCTAACAATGATTTTTTATTGGCCCATAGAGGATGGTTGTACATAGAAGGAATGACAAAAAATAAAAGGGATACAATCAAAAAAACAATTAAACCATTCATGTAATAAAAGAAAAATATGATTGTTTTGTCTAACTCGAGGCTGAGTTAGAGGACAATGTCCACCTGCTAGGATTGACCTCGATCCCACTGGATTGGTGATGTAATATTAAGTGGTAAATACCAAAGTGTAGGGGTTTGAGCTTTCTTATGGATTTCCTATTAATTTAGTTATGGTCCGGCTCATAAAAGTAAAGTTTTGTTGGTGCAACTAGCTTATATGTTGGGACGACATGTTGATAGTATGGACGTGTGTGACCTACTTCTAACGTTGCAAGCGTTCAAAATGTAATAGAAATGACGTTTGTAGTTTCTATTATAGAGAAAGCTAATTATGTTGCCTTCTTCTTTCATGCTTCTTATCATAAAGATTGGTATTGTGAATGTGAGAGGTATGAGTAGATCAATTTTCTAAGAAATGTTACGGAACTAGTCGGAGCTTCATAAACTAGATATTGTTGGTATTCTAGAACATGTGTTGTAAAGACAAAGTGGATTGCATGATTCCTTATATTGGCTTACTTAGATGGGAAATCAGTGAGGGTTCTGGCTTTAGAAGGAGGCATTTTGTGTGTTATGGAATGATCAAACAGTTAATGTAAGTGTAGAATAAACTTTGTCTCAATTTTTTTATCTATAGTAATGTGATAAGGTGTACATTTTACTTTCGTTGTTGCATATGAGAGCCCTGCTTGACCGGAGGAACAACTTTGGAATGAGCTAAATAAAGTGTGCAACCTCACTCGCGACCATATTTAATTAAAGGTGACTTCAATGAAATTGTCTCTTCTTCTAAAAGTCAACTTTAGAAACTCTGAAGTTTGTGATGGATGAAAATGCATGTAATTCACTGGCTTGTGAATTTATTGACTTTGGTTTCATTGGACCGTGATTCACTTGGTGTAAAATCCCAAATAATATGACTTTTATGAAAGAAATTAGATAAGATGAATAGTAACTCTTGTTAGAAGGTTTTCTTTCCTAATTCCATGTCAAACATCTCCCTCGAATGCAGTTGGACCACTTCCTTATTTTGCTTGATTTGGATGGCATTGCTTTTGCACCCCATAATCATCAACCTTTTTTTATTTTAAGTTGTTTGACTTCACTATTCGGATTTCAAGAATATTATAGTGCAAGTTGGAATGGCTTCGGGCAACTCGACGAAGAGAGGTAGAAAATGCTTGCAAATGAATTTTTGCATTTGAATCATAGTGTTTAGTAATATTTTATACAGAAAAAAACAAACTCTTTTGCTCATTTTGGTGGATCCAATAGGCAAGGGATTGTAATATAACTCTTTCTCCATCTACTAGAATTCAATTACAACATGATTACAAGGACGTGTTAGCTCAGAAGGAGTTGCTTTGTTTCAAAAAGCAGAATAGAGCAATACAATCAAGTGATAGGAAACATCTACTTTCACACTTGCTTTTGTTAAAAGGAATTAGATGGATTGGCTTTTAAAATAACAATAGCAATTGGATCAACTCCAAGAGGATTGAAGTTGAATGGATGTTTACATTTTTGAATCTTGTATACTGATGCTTTATCCATTAGCAGAAAGTGATTTCTATCTTATTTCCATGCTTGGCTAGGTGATTTGAAGATGCATCAATTTGTTAGTATTGATAATTGGAACGTGTAGTCTTCAGTATGGATGCATACAAGCTCTGGTTCAGATGGGTTTCAGGTTGTGTTTTTACAAATGAATTGGGAGATCGTCAAGGAAGATGTTGCGGGTATGGTTTGAAGCTCTTGTGCTAATGGGAGATTCTAGTGATATTAATGAGACTTATTTCTTATTCACAAGGTAAATGATCCGACTTTACTAATCAACTATGTGTATTATTTTGTGCAATGTAATTTATAAATTGTTTCTAGATTATTGTGAGCAAATTGAAGAAGTTTTACCTTTTCTTGATAACACCAATTAGAGTAGCTTTGTTTTGGGTAGTAAATTTGGGATAATATTGTGATTGTTTACAAGATATTGCATTCTTTTAGAAACAAAAGTGGGAGACTGGAGCTATGATATAGAAAATAATATTGAAAAAGCCTATGATAATATAATTGGAATTTCTATGGAGACATTATAGGCAATAACCTCAATAGTATTTTCCTTTCCTTGATTACGAGTTGTATTCGTTTCACATATTTTAAGGTTCTATGGAAGATGTCTAATTCTTTTCGACCATTTCGAGTTATCTATCAAGGTAATCCCTTCTCTTCGTATTTATTTATGCTAGGCACGGAAAGACTATTGCATCTAATTAAAGTCAAATTGCCTCTAAAGTCTAAAGTCGATTAAGTTGAGCCATCAAGGTTCACTAATATCTCATTTATTTTTTTTTGATAACCTTTGTTATTTACTTTTATTAGTGAAAAAAATGTGATTGTGAAGAATTTCCTTGAGTATTTCATCAATGGTCAGGACAAATGGTCAACCTCAGTAAATAAAAATGTGGCTAAAAAAATATAAGTAATCATAGGCTAAGGATATTAGCACTCTTTTAGGCATTCCATTAACGAGAGACTGGTAGAGTATCTTGGTGTGCCTCTCATTTATAGGCGTGTGATGAAAAAGATGTATCAACATCCTGTGGAGAAGATGCAAGATAGATTCACCAGTTGGAAGATTAATCTTTTGTCTTGGCAGGTGTAGTTTGCTTATTAAGGCTTCGGCTAATTTGATACCCTTCTACACTATGTAGATATGCGAGTGTAAGAATAAGTTATGTTGTGGTTTATTGTGGGGTTCTACTAGGCGTAAACGAAAGATTCATTTGTTAATTAAAAGACTGTTTAGAAGACGAAGTATGTAGAGGAACTAGAATTTCATATGATGTGGGATTGGAGCTTTCTTTTCCTTATCGAGATACGATGGAGATTATTGACCAATGATTTTAGTCTATGGATGTGAATACTTTGTACTAAATATCTCTTGAATACAGAGTTCAGGTCTTATGCTTCCATAGGAATATATCACACACTTAGCATAATATCCTTGTGGGTCGTGAGTTACTTGAGTAAGGTATGCGTTGGAGGATTGGAAATGGCCAAGTGGCTTGCTTTTGGATTGATAATTGGCTTGAGATTGGGTCCTCTTATTCCTTATGTAATTGAGAACCTTCTCCAAACAAAGATAGAACACTGTATCATAAGTATTGGCAAACAATAACTAGAACTTTCAACATCTAAGTCTTTGTATAAATGAATATGTATTAAAATCTTAAATGATCACTCCCTTCTTATATAGTTCTTATCACGATGAACTGATCTAGGGTATGTCTTTTAGTGGTGCTTTCACTCTTAACTCGGGTTATGAGTTACTTATTAACAAGATAGTAACTTCTGCAAACTTGCCAAGCTTATTTGGAAGCTTCCATGCTCGCCTCATATACAACATTTCTTTGGTTAGCTTGGAAAAATAAGCTTATGGCCAATGAATCCATAAGTTTCTAAGGTTCACAACTGATGAGAATTTTCACATATGTGGTGTAGTTGTGGATAATGTCGTGTACATCTTAAGGGATTGTCATACAACTAGAGGATTGGGAGTTTTTCTTGGAGGCATCAAACCCAATCTTGTTTATGAATGATTATGTATATTGGTTGTTTATTATATTGGAATGCATAGGAAGATGACACTAGAGTGTGGATTGATTATACTATTCTCATATGTTTGTTGCATTTATGGAAATAAAGGAACGATTTCAATTCATTGGGAAAATTTCATATTATGTGAATTTGCTAGTATTTGTCATGGCTTGCACGAGCTAGATAGGGTGATTATGCTTCCTTACATGAATCCAAAACTGAATTATCTTAGGATGGAAGAAGCCAACTAATCAGGTTGTAAAGTTGAACACTCATAGTAGTTGTAATGTTTAAGAGTGACTTGCTCGCACATAAGAGGTCCTTAGGGATACCTTTGGTCATTGGGTTGGTGGCTTTCTAGACTGTTGTGGCAAATGCTCCATTGAATTTGCTTAGCTTTTAGGGACTTTTAAGAATTCAGATGACTTGGGTGAATGGATATATGGATGTGATTGTTAAAACTGATTCTCTAACATCAATAATATGATCGAAAATGGAGTTGCCTTGCTACTTTTATAAAAGATTTGTGATTGGAATTGTGAGTTGTGCTTTGCTCCTCGATAGAGGAATTACGTGGTTGACTGGATGGCAAAGACAAGCTAAAGAATTAGGGAAAGAATATGAATCATGGGTTATCTTCTCAGATGCTTACAATTGTTGAAAGTTGATATCGAAGGCATTTCCTTCTAAGAATGGTTCAAACAATTTAAGTTCTAAGGTTGTTGGCCTATTTTGTAACAAAAAAACCCTTATTAACAATGTATTAAATTATCTTTTTTTATTTTCTATAAAATTTCTTTTTGTTCAATATAATATAAAATATGATAAAAACACATTAAACATATTTAATAGGAAATGTTTAAGACATATATCACATATTGGTATCAACCAGACCCCAACTTAAGAAATTACCGAATACCAATTATTGGGGATAAGCTCGAATAAACGACAAACAAGAAAAGTAAATAAGATCAAACATACAAATATTTACGTGGAAAAACTCCTCCAATGAAAAGGATAAAAAACCATGGGAAAAGGAGACTTCACTAATAAGAAAACAAACGAGAGTACAAGATGGAGAAATTCAGAACAAACCTAAACTGAAACAAAACTCTCTAGCTAAAACACAAAATTCCTTAAAGCTTTATCAAACTCTCTCTTATTTCTCTCAAAATATGATGTTATGAATATGTATATTCTAGGTTATAAGACTCTTTTTATAAGCTAATATTAGAATTCTAATCATACTAATATCTATGGTATAATCAAGTTTAATTGGGAAAGGAACCTATTGAGAGTCTAATTACGTGGTTGCTTTAGTTAGATTTTGTCACATCGTCGTGACGTCCCAAGCTCCTCGTCATGACGTCGTCTCTTATTTACCATTGTTTTGAGCATTGTTGCATTATTACGATATCGCGTGATTTCTCATCGCAAAGGCATCGCCTTTACTTTGACTTTGGTTTGACCAAAAATGTGAGACACACTCCACAAATCTCCACATTGACTCGTATTTCAACATGAATCATTTGTCAGGCTTCGTCATGAGCCTAACTCGATCTTTACAGGATACTAACCAAGTCCAAACAGTTATTGAACTTGGAAACTGGAAGTCTCTTTTTCAAAACAGTCATAACTTTCTTGCCCATATGACCAAGTTACATATGCAACAACTGAGTTGACTCCAACTCCATAATAGACATGGAAATTGTAGTTGCACTAGTCACTGTTTAACCCTATAGAATATATAAACTGTCGATTTTATGACTTTTGATCAAACGTGAGCTCCACGAGATACCTTAATTTTGATTGATTCGATAGCGATTCTACAATCCTTTGAGTCTAACTTACCCAGGGAGTTGAGGTTTTTCTTTAAATCAGGCACATACCTGACATTTGACCATGTCCTGATAATCCCATCTTGTATCTTAATCTAAACAGTACCAATACTGATTATTTTACAAGGTGAATTATTCCCCATGAGCACAACTTTACATTTACTGGACTATATGTGGAGAACCAGTCTTGTTGGAACATATAGTAACAACACCCTGAATCCAGGATCCACTCAGACGTAAGCTTAGACCTTTCGGTCATAGACACCACAACCAATCATCACTTTCTCCTTGACCACTAGCATCGACTACTGCTCTGTCGTTGCTCTCAATAACCCGCTTGTTCTTATTTTGCAACTTATAACACTCTACTTAATGTGACCTAACTTCTTGCAGTAGCCACACATCTTGTCTCGATTCCTCGACTTCGATCAAGTACTACTTCTTGAACGAAAACTGAATCTTTCTTATCTGACTTGCTATTTGAACCTAACTCATTGTCAGTTTGTCTTTGTTCAACAAGTTTCCTTCATATCCTCAAATGAGAGCTTTTCTTTCCATAATCAAGGTCTCTTTGAAAGACTTATATGAAGGACAAAGAGCAAATAATAGCATAGCCTGATCATCATAATCTATATTAGCCTCAACATTCTTCATATGATTTAATAGAGAAACAAATTCACTGATGTGAGCCCTAATGGACGCACCTTCGGCCATACGGAACATGTATAAGTGTTGTTTTACATCAATCGAATAGCTAGAGACTTTGTTATGTAAATGGTTTCTAACTTCTTCCATAAGGAAGATGTCATTTCTACATAAGCACCTCTTACAACACATTGTTCGTACGATACAACTAGATTACAGACAAAGCCTTCTCATCAAGCTCATTCCATTTCGATTTATCCGAATTCGTGGGTTTTTTCTCTTTAACAACCTTCTCTAGACTGTTCTGAAATAGTATTGCAAGCATCCGAACTTGTCATAAACTGAAACTTGTGATCACATTAAACCTCTCGATCTCGAATCTCATTGTCTCCATCTCTCAACGGGTTGATTGTGGATTTCTAACCAAGCTCTGATACTAGTTTGTTGGGATAAACCCAAATAAACGACGAATAAGAAAAGTAGAGAAGATTAAACACACAAATATTTATGTGGAAATCTCGTCCAATAAAAGGATAAAAAACCATTGGCTAAGGAGATTTCACTAATGAGCAAACAAACGAAGAGTACAAGATGCAGAAATTCTAAACAAACCCTAACCCTAAAAAAAAGCTTTCTGGCTAAAACACAAAATTCCCTTAAAGCTTTCTGAAAACTCTCTTTTAATCTTCTCTCAAAATTTGATGTTATGAAGATGTATATTCTAGGGTTACTAAAGCCCTTTTTATAGACTAATATTAGAGTTCTAATCATATTAAAATATCTTTGGTATAATTAGAGTTTAACTAGGAAAAGTAACCATACTGAGAGTCTAATTACGTGGTTGCTTTAAGTTAGAATTCGTCGCGTCATCACACATCCCAGGCTCCTCATCATGATGTTGCCTTTGCTTTGCCTCTGTTTCAAACGTTGTCGCGTCATTGCGACGTCACGTGGTTCCTTTTCGCAACATCGCCTCTGCTTTGACTATGGTTTGACCGAAAAATGCGAGACACACTCCACACTAATCATTTACAAATAATAAATATATTATGAGTTTTCTTATAATTATATATAAATTTAAAATATATAATAAGATTTAAACTCAATACACTATAATCTTTAATATTATAACATTCATTTCAACCAAAACCTCATTTATTTTTATATAATTTTTTTCATAAATATATTTGTTAGATTAAAAAAATTTCCCCATACGATAGTGACATAAATTAATTTATATTTAAAATTTTGATGCCTTTAATAATTTTAATCTATTTATATACCTAAATATTAAAGAAATTTTCAAGAAACTTTTAAAAAAGGCTGAGGGCATTTTGCTTTTGTTTATTTATTTATTTTCTTTTGACCCAATAACCAATCTTGATCATCGGTCATGCATTCAAGTATAAATATCCGTTAGGCCTAACTTGAGCTTTCATTCTAATAAGCTTTTCGTCACTGCATCAACAAACAATAAAGCAAAGCAATTTATTCTACAGTTGAAAGGGGTTTCTTCCTTTCGTATATTATTCTTTTGAAAAGTTGTGTTATCACTTCTTTTTTCTCTTCATATCTTCCAAATATCTCCCATCTCCTAACCTATTGTTGATTTGATCCAAATGGCTTTTTCTATGCCACCAGAAGCTCTTCTAGAAGGTATGTTTATATATATATGCAGCTCTTTCTTCATGAAATTGGCAGGTTTTTTTTAATGGTAAGGAAATGTGAATACACACACATATATAGGAGTTGGTGATGCAGGGGCAGCTAAGCCTAGTGGTTCTGAACAAAGCGTTCTGGAAAAGCATGTTGCATTCTTTGACAGAAACCATGATGGCATCGTTTATCCATGGGAGACTTTTGAAGGTTCCTTCTTTTTTAATTTTCATGGGGTTTATTAGTTTTATGTGGGTTGTTTTTGTTTTGTTTATTAACGATTAATTAAAGTTAAACAGGTTTTCGAGCAATCGGGGCAGGTTATCTCTTGTCCATGACCGGTGCTTTCCTCATTCACTTTGCTCTCAGTAGCAAACTCGCCCTGTAAACTCCTCTTCCACTTATTCTTTTATTCCTCATCTTTTCTGTTTTTCCCCCTTAATTAAATGTAGTAAGAAGCTTATTAATTAACAAAATTTTTATTTGTTTTGATTTGCATATTAAACTTTGTTTATTGCTTGAAGAAATAGGTGCCTTGTATGTCTCAAACAGGCATTTATTAGAAGGAAAACAAACAAAGACACATACATCATGTCTTTGTCGTTGGTGAAACGGATGATATTTCGTTAGTTTTGTTTGCATTAAAAGGACCACCTTCCTTTTTTATTTTTATTTTTTTCAAGAAATGAGAAGACAAACAAGGATGTTAAGTAATAAGTTGTTCCGCAATCTAATATATGCAGGGGAAATATCCTTCTCCATTCTTTCCAATTGAGGTTAAAAACATCCACCTGGCTAAACATGGCAGTGACTCTGGTGTATATGACAGTGATGGAAGGTAAATCAACCCATTTGAATGGAAGATTTAAGGTATCTTAATTAATGGATGATGTAATCATATAAAAATTTGGGTTGATATGGTAGATTTGTATCATTGAAGTTTGAAGAAATCTTCAGAAAGTTCGCCCGTACCCATGGCAATGCCTTAACATCTGGTGAACTCATGGCAATGCTCAAGGCCAACAGGGAACCACAGGATTACAAAGGATGGTAATCATTTTAAATATTTCCTTTCTTCTGATAGCGTTAGTGTATATATGTTGCCAAAAAGAGGTATAAATTTCGAATCTCAATATACACATTGCAGGATTGGTAGTTGGACGGAATGGATGACATTATACAATCTTTGCAAGGACAACAATGGATTACTGAGGAAAGAAATAGTTAAAGGCGTTTATGATGGAAGCTTGTTCGAACGCATGGAGAGGGACAGAAAACCTCACAGAAAATAAAGCGTAATGATGCTAGCTACCCTTTTTACATTTCATTCACATTCTTTAATTTATTGCTCATCTCTTTTTAGGGATGGGAACCGGACGGGTGGATTTTTGCTCCTTCCGCACTACCCTAACTTTTTTTTCTTTTTCAAAGAAAACCCCATCCTGATCTAATCTGAAATTTATTTCATTTTAAACTTAATTTTAGAGAAATAAGATTATATATTTTTAGTTAAAAAATAAGTCACATAACAAATTAGTTTCGTGGTAAAGAGTAAGCACAGTTCTGGAGCCAAATTTTAAACTATTTGCAAATAGAAAATAGGTTTGCTTCAGCCATTTTTAAAACTAAGGCAGTGGGAGAAATTACGAGGAAAAGAGAGTTGAGTGAGAAAGAAAGAATTTCTATATAAATATAGGGGTGTAGAATTAAATAGTAAAACTTTAGTTTTACAAATATTTTAACAATTTAATCGTTGAATTTATTGATATAATTTGTATTTATCATGCATGTAAATTTTCAAACCGATCTAATATCTTTATCATATTGATTTAAAATATGTATATACTAATATTTATTGAACAATTAAAAGTTTTTTTATATAAAAAATAGTTAAAATTTTTTAACTTACATCAAAATTGACATGCATGATAGATATGAATTCATATTTAAAATATTAATCGTACAAAAATATACGAACACCAGTGTAAGTGAATTCCTCAATATAAATATATATCAAGAATACTTTTATAAATATCTTCGGACAAATCTACCCTAAACTATTTTTTTCAATTTTACCCTCCCCACCTTGAAACCGATTTCAAAAACAAAAATTTAACTTAATGGATTGAAATTTTGGAGTTGTTGTTGTTGTTTTTTTTTTCCATCTCTATCTCCTTTAGATTTAATTAATTAATTATTTTTGAGAATCAAAATATGTAAATTAAGGGTTTGAAGCAAATTGTTTGATGAATAAGTTATAGTTGTATTACTGTTTGTGATGCAGTTGAATATAAAGGAGTGCTTCATTCAGATGTTGGGTCTGATCGGGTTCAGTTGGGTTTGGTTGGTTGAGCCTCGATGGGAAGATTTGATTTGTGAACTTATAATTGAATTTTAATTTGTGTTCATGATTTCGAATGTATAATGGTAGAAACAAATGTATCTGCCTATTCATTCATGTTTCACATATTTATTCTATTTCTTATAAAAATAAGTATGAATTACCATAGTCAAATTTACACTTTTAGCTATGTTTTAATACTTCGTTGGTTTGGGTTGGATTAGATGTATTCTACTAGTCCAAATTTGAAATTTCACTCAACATCTAAAAGAATTTGAAGTAGAAAAACAATGTGGATAGAAAAAGGAATAATGTTTTATTTGTTCTTTTAATTTTATAAAAAAAAATTAATTATTTTTCATCCTTTTTAACAGTTAAATTTACGTTGTTTGTCATTTCGTCCCAAAATAAATAAAAATTTTAACATTTCTTAACTTTTTTGATGTGATATACATGTAGATTGCCACGTAAATGCTACACAGGTAATTAATTTCTAAAAATTTTAAAAATTTTAAAATATATAAATTATTTTAAAAAATTAAAATTATTTAAAAAGTACAAATTATAAATATATATTTTAAAATTTTAAAAATTAATTAATTGCTAACAAAGCATACACTTGGCAATTCACGTGTACACCACAGTAGCAAAGTTAACAAATGTTACCTTTTCCATCAATTTTAGAGTGATTTGAAAAAAACAATGTAAGTTCAAGGGCTAAAAGAGACGAAAAATTAAACAAAGTACTAAAATGACTCTTTTTTTATAAAATTGAAAGGTCAAATAAGTTATTATGCTTAAAAATATTATATTTATTAAAAACACATTTACAATCCCTATATTTTTCACAAGACAAAGATAAAACATTTCTCTTAGTTTTTGTAGCTAAACTAGAACCCTCTAACTTTTACAAGGCTCAATCGTAACCCTTTACAAATTACTTAAGGTTATTTATATGAGTTATGGCGGTTATATATAAATTAAGTTATGTTCTTTCTTCCATATACTACAACATTACATCTCAATATAACAGGTCTTTTAAGTAACATACATATCACATCATTGTCACAATTATATCTATAAATATTTTTTTTTGTTTTAAACAATTTCAAATGCATTATCTGCATGCAATCATAATAAACAAGAAATATGTCTATTTCATATAAAAAACAAAGTAATTGAGCTTAAAGTGTCATATCATCATAATATAATATTCATCATTACAAGTGAGACCCATTTTTATGTACATGTTTTTTAAATGCTTTGGCGTAAGCCTTTAGTTAATAGATCTACAATCATGAGACAAGCTCTAATTTGCTTTACAAACACTCTTTGTTTCTAAAATTCATCCTTAATGGCACAATATTTTAATTTCCTATGTTTTGCACCTTTGAAATATTTGTTGTTTCTGGAGAAAATAATTTTGGTGAATTATCACAATTAATTGTCAACGACTTGGTAATGGTGTCGACTACCTCAAGTCATAAAATAGTTCCACAACAATGATGTTTGAATAGTAGCCTTAATACATGTCACAAAATCTGCTTCCATCTTAGATGATGCAATGACAAACTATTTAGTACTTTTTGATGATACGAAATAAATAGCCAAAAGTGTGTTTTCTACTGTCAAGGCTATAACAGCCCAGTTTTAGTTAAATCGGAACAGTGATTTTGGAACCACAAATCTGAACTCGTAAAATAATTTTTTTAAATAATTATTGGTGTTTACAGCATGTGATTAAATGTGTATGAAAATTTTTGATTTAATTTTACCGTTTGAATGCTTAATTTGATAAAAAGGACTTAATCGCATAAAATGTAAAAGTGGCTTTCTATATTCTAAAGTGCTTAATTGCTATGGTTTCTTAATTTTAAAGTCCTTAAATTGAAATTTTGCCATTTAATAATAGCATGGACGGTAGTGGACAACCATTATAAAATTTTGTATTATTTCATTAAGGGTAAAAAAGTAAATTATGTAATAATATGTAATAAAATAAAACAAAACTTAAAATGGCCATGCATTCACCTTTCTTGGCCGAAACTTGAGAAGAAAAGAAAGCTTTGAAAGCTTTGAATATTCGGCACCTTTGGAAGCTTTAATTAGTTATGTGTTTTGCTCGGTTTTTTATACTTTTTACGTTTTTGAGATCGTTGCTTCGAATACTAGCTAGCTCATGCTTGAATTTTTGAATTGGTTGTGGATTTTGTGATTTGCCATTGTTGATAGCTTGAGATTTTTGTGGTTTGATGATGAAAAATAAATCTTTGTTGATAGATTATTATGTTTAATTAAGTGAATTTTTTTGATAAAATAATAATAAATAAAATGTGTATTAAGGATTATATTGTGAAAGTAGTAAATTGAGGGGTCAAAATGTGAAATAAACGAAATATATGGGCTTATATGAACTAATGGAATATTCGACCAAGCATTTGTATAAAGAAATTATGTATATTTTGTGTTTTGTGAAATAAGGACTAAAATGTTAAAGTGTGAAAATATAAGGTCCAAAGTGTAAAAAGTCTTAATTATGTATTTTTGAATTGAATCGATTAAAGGTGTGATTAAATTAGTGAAATTTTTATTAATTTAGATCAAGAAAAGAGGAAATCAAATTTGGATCGGGGGAAATCAAAAGTTGTCGAATAGTCGTTTCGGTTCGTTCGTCTCCGTACGAGGTAAGTTCATAAGTAAATAAATATTGTTAAATTTGAATGTATATGTATTATATGTGCCAAATTGAATTATAATAAATATATGTGTATATGCCGAATTGAATTAAGCATTGGAGAACTAGTTACGAGCTTGAATCGATCGAATTATGACATCCGAAAGCCCCGTACGAACCATAGGAATAGTTAGGATACATATGTCATGACATAGGATTCCGATATGTGATTTCGTGTAAGACCACGTCTGGGACGTTGGCATCGATTTGAGATTTACATGTAAGACCATGTTTGGGACATTGGCATCGTATATGATTTTGTGTAAGACCCTATCTGGGATAGTGACATCGATATTTGATTACATGTAACACCTCATCTGGGACGTTGGCATTGTATGAGCTTTTTGAGCTATCCAAGTATCCTTATTGATTCTGAACGATTGAACGGGAAATGTTGAGTTAAGATCGAATATGAAATCGAGCTAAATGGTTCAGGTACGTGCGAAGTTAAATGTTCATAAAAATAGGGTAAGTATAGTACTTGAGATGATGAGATGAATTATACATGTTAAAGGTGTGACCATTATGTACATGAGATTGTTCATATTCGGCCATATTGAAATAATCATGCTAATGTTCATTTGATAATTTATTTGCTTATGACTTACTAGGCTATTTAAGCTTACCGTGTGTGTGTTTGTTCGTTGTCTTATAGATTTCGGAAAGCTAGTTACAAGCTTGGGGATCATCAAGGAAGTCCGTCACACTATCGATCTCTATTTTGGTATTTTAAATGTTTGAAACTTTGAACATATGGCATGTATAGGCTAGTATTAATGTAATTTTATTTTGAATTTTTGTATATATATATAGCCATGAGAAAATGGCTTGAGATAGATGTTAATGCTTGCGTGTATTTGCTTATAACTTGATCTTATTATGGTGGTAAGTTTCATTGTATATATGCTTGAGATGTTTTGATATATGATTCGGTAATGGGTGATGAAAAGCATGATTTACAATCGGCCATGAAATTAGCTCCATTTGAAAGTGTGCTTATGGTATATGAAATATAGGTTAAGTGATGGTTATGTCGTTATTTTTTGATTGGCTGTTTAGGTGCGATTGGTGATGGCAAATTATGAATATGTTTTATGATAGTTTGGTTTGGTCTTAAGAGATTTAACTTGTGGACCGAATATATGAATAATGAACCGGTTAAGCATATGTTATTTGGTTGGTTATCGATCATGTAAATTTGGTATACTTATGATATGATCATTTGTGGTTTGGCTATTTTGATTCGGCTTGTAGTGACAAGTATCCACATATATTATGCTTGAATGTTTGGTCATATAGGTTCGGTTTTATATGGCTCTGTGGATGATTGAATGAGTAATGTCTAGACATGATATGTTTTATTATTGGTGATTGAAATTGGTTCAAATTGAAATGGTGTTTATGCACATGAGAATATATACATAAATGGTATTAAAAGTATACTTGACCACATTGTAAGTTACTAATGCCGTATATGTGTATAAATTTTAAGTAGTGTAATATGGCTCGTTTGGTATATAATAGGCACATGTGCAGAAGTTACTAAACGATATGTTGGATATTTAGTTAATGATATGAATTGATATGGTTAGTCGTGGCTTAGATATAAAATGGTCATATACAACTTATTGTGGTGGTATATGCGTTTGGTATATGAAATGATACATACCTAGTTGTAATTTAGGAAATCGAATGTCATATATTTGATAGCTATATGGTTTAAATCCTGTAAATATGAAACATGTGTAAATTGGTTTTGTTGTATAACAACTAAGTTCGAATATTTGGAATAGACCAATAATATTGATGTGATTGAATTGATGAAGCATGGTTCATATATGTATTATAAGTAATAAAACTTGAATGATTTTATTAGTTATGTGTTTCATATGTGATAAATTGACTTTTATATTTGAATGAATGACTGTTATTTAATTTAAAAGTTTATTTATGACAATTGAATATGAGATGAATTTCATGATTGTGTTAAACTGTGCTTTATCTGGTAATGCCTCGTAATCCTATTCCGGTGACGGATACTGGTTAGGGATGTTACAAAGGCATCCAAAAAAATTTGAATTTGAAATTACTTTCAACTATTTGGATCTTCTATTCATGAACATGTAATCCCTTTAACCAAACCGCCCACAATAAAACCTGAAGAATTTATTCCTTTTGTAGAAGGAGAAATTTTGGACTAATCAAAATTTATCACCTATCATTATTGCTTTTATCTCCAATTAAATTAAATTTAATTAATAAAGTGATAAATAAAAATATTAAATCATTTTAGATATCTTTTATAAAGAAATCATATTATTTAAGAATTATTTTATCTCCAATTAATTAAATTAATATGAGATAAATAATAAATAAAATAATTCAATTCTTATAGAACACTCAAATGAAGAAGTTAAAATTTACAAGAACTCTTTTACTTGATTGACTGACACTATAAAAGGGTTCACATTCAAGCTATTCAACACACATTCACAAGCTTAAGAAGTCTAAAAATTCTCTACAGAAATCTTTGAAGAAACTCAATAACTTGAAGAAATTCTAATGAATGTTTTATTCATTTTGAAGAAAAGTTGTCTTCCTATCCAGTTCAACTGAGGAGAATAATAACTCTAATATCTTAGAGTTATTTGTATTTTATTCTTGTAGGATTTTAGGTTTATTTATAGGTTAATTTTAGTACATTTGAGGTGTTTTATTTTATTTCATTTATGTTTTTAATAAATTATATATTATTAGTGTTAAAACAAACTCATTTTCTAGTGTTTTCTTACCCAATGTAGGTTCAACAAAGCATGGAGAAATGATAGCTTCACATAGGCAATTAAGGTATATTTTCACTCTAGCGAAATATTTTTTCTACTCCAGCAAACACAAGCAGGCAACTCTCCGCTCCTGTGGAAAGTTTGTTATCTAGAGTGGTGTGAGTACCTGATCAATTTTCAAGAGTTGTAGTTTTTAGGGAATATAAAATGGAAAAAGATACCTAAATTCGAGAGAGGAGTGGAGATAAAGAGGGGAAGCCACCAAAGCCTTCATGCATCAAGAACTGATAGATTTTATCGAGAAAACTGAGTTTCTCCATTGATTTTATTGTTGAGTTCTTTTTCTATGACTAGTTATTGTTTTTATTTCAAGATGTTTTTCAATTCCTCCATGACCTAAGTTCTCTTTCTAGGATTGCAATGGATTCCATGTTTAGTTAATCAAACATTTCTCTATTTCTAGCTCTTTTATTCTTGATAGAGATTTGATTATTTATTCATTCTTGTTCTTTATTGATAATACTCTAGCCAACTATTAATCTGACAAAACTTATAGAAATTAGAAAATGACTTTTCGTTTTAGGTCTAGAATGAGTAACTCTTTGTTTAAATTAGATGGGTAAATTTGTGATTTGTATTTAGGATAGAGGTATACCTAATTACATTGGGCTACCATAATTGGGCTTTGTTCTTAATCAATTCGGTCTAAATTATTGGCATAGAAATATAACTTAATAGTTAGAATAAATTAATTCTTTAATTATTTAGAAAATAATTAAGGGAAATTTAGTACCCTAGGTTAATAATAAACTCTATTAAGGTAAACTAGGTGGAGATAGAAAAATTAGCTAATCCACTGGATGAAATTGTAATCTTAGGTTTTTATTATTGATTGATTATTTTGTTTTAATTTGCTTTGCCTATTTTTTTATTAGACTTAGTTGAGAAATTCTATTATGAATTTTTTTATAGGTATTGGAGTAATATTTGGTGACTAGCGTCATTATTAGTAATAGCTATTTGTGGGATCAATTTTTATACTATTTTTCGCGATACGTATACTTGCATGTTTGATATTTGACCAATAGAGAGGAAGCCAAAAGTCGTTTCCGAAGAAAGCCGCCTTTTGATCCAATTCAATTGAAGAAAGGAAGTCCAAATCTACTTTCAAGATCATGTCTCGACAATCCTTGAAGCAAATCACATTATTCCAAGATCAAGTCTAGACATCCCTCAAATTGAAGCTCAACCGAAGAGAAAAATCAAAAGATTGTAATTTTTTTAAGTTACAAATAAAATTTGCTCCAAATTTTCAAGTCAATATGTGACTTGAAATTTTTGTGTACAGCTTTCCTTTATATTCTATATCATTCTTTGGATTTACATAATATTGAATTTGTCCCCTTTGGAATAATTTTTGTTGAATAATTACGCATATTATTAATACGTACATGTCCTTAAAAACCATAATCTCATCGATGCCATTAAGACCTTGTTCTTGTCATCAAGATTATTAAACTTAATCTAATATAAGTGTGGTCGTAAACAGATCTTGGCCTTCATTTTCCAAACCCTCTTCATATTATGCTTCAATGCGTATTACTTATGATCCAAAAAGAGAGACCATCATCCTCTCCCACCTCCAAATTTAACCCTCAACCTATCAAGTTTTAATTTGAATTATTCAATATTGTATTTTTAATAATAATTATTATCTTAAAATAATATTTTTATTTAGATTTTTTGGGGATCGACCTGTATATGCAACGAGAAAATAAAAGTAAAAGTAGAGAAGAACAAACACACAAATATTTACGTGAAAAAATTCCTCCGAAGAAGAGAAAAAAACTACAAGCAAATGAGACTTCACTAAATAAGAACATATTGAAAGAGTATAGGATGGAGATAATCTCAACAAATAAACCCTAATCCTAGAAAGAACAAAGTACTCTGGCTGAAATCCAAAATTCCCTAAAATTTATGAGATTTTTGGATATAGTTGGCATGCTATAGGATTGTGAGTACTCACCTATATGTGTTTTGTGATTTGAACGTTGAGACTTTGGGACATGTTGGAGAGATAAGGGAATGTGAGATAAGCTCCATTCAATAAGACATGTTTGGTGTGCTGGAAAGTGTTAGCTCTATGCTTCACTTTTGGGATATATTTGACTCTATGAGTCATTTGGTGTGTTGGAGATCCATGTATCCGATGTGTGGTGATAGAGTCTACTCTTATGTTTCATAGCCTCAAGTGCCAAATTATCTTAAAATGTATATATATGTGTAATGTGATGTATGCCTAAATGAGTATGTGGTTGCTATAATAATTATCATTTAAATGTGATCTTATTTGTTTTGGCAATACAATGTGAGATGGATGTTTAAACATGTGAATAATATGCTGAACGAGTTGATTTAAGTTTCATGAAAATGTTAGTATGTTCTCATAATAAATTGTGTATGTAATTGTGGTTTGGATCGTTTCCATTTGACTTGTGAATGCATGTGAATATATCAGCTAGACTTGTGGGTTATTAAAACATGTATACGTTGTTTAGTCCTGATGAATTATTGTTAAATGAATTATATATAAGCGAGTTGAGTGTAATTGCATGTAGGAGTATATGTTAGTTTTATGATTTAATGAAACGTGAATATGATATTTTGACTTGACTAGAATATGGTTGTGAACGTGTTGTAGTATGCACTTGTTTAACCTTTGATATTGTGTGAGCTTGTTAAGCTTACCCAGTCCTTTCTTAAAACCTTTGCAGAGTAGTTAAGTGCCAGTGTGAGTGGTGTGGTTCCAATGGGTGATCTAAGCAAGTCCATTTCTATTTTTGTAGGTGTTTATTGTTTATTTGTTTTTGTTTTGGGAATAAGGCAATGTGGTAGACCTTTAATGATATTTGTCATGATGTTTTGAAAGTTCCGTAGCTTAATTGCTCTTAGGATTTTGAGAATTGAATTGTATTATGCTGATTATCATTTGAACTTATTTTTGATGTTTGAGACTACTATTACGGCTATTTTAATGTTTATTTGATAATGATATGATAGCATGATGGATTAGTACAAGTTAGAATGATTTTTATGCTTATGTATGTTATATTTTTCTGGTCTGAAGCAGAGGTATTAATATTCATATTGTAAAAATGACACTTTTGTGATTTTCAAATGTGTAGAAAGTCAAAATCGTAATTTAGTATCGATACCCTATAATGAGTATCAATGCTCGGGGAAAAATTATCGATATTTTCTGAAAGGTACCGAATATTTTCTCATGTTTTGATTTTAGACGAGAAATAGAATGTTGATTTGGTACCGATTTTCCAAATGATATCAATACCGTACCAAGAAAATATCGATACCCATATTCTAGTATCGATACCTACGTGACTTGTGTTTAAACTTTGCTAAGTGGTCCTAATGCATGTTTAATTATTATTATAATTTTATTTAAAGTATGTTTGACATGTTCTAATGATGATTGATATATGTTGGACTAAAAATTTATAATATCATTGATAAAGAGGATGATTTCTTAATAATGTGACAATTTATTATGAGTACGATATAAGAAGGTGGTGTGACATCCTAATATTCGGGCTTGGGGACCAAGCCAGGTATAGGGTGCTACAAATCTCCACCTTGAATCATATTTTCTCATGTCTCCTTTTCTGAGACAATCATGAATCTATCTAAACCTTTGCAGGTTACTCACAAAGTCGAAAGCGGTGTTTGAACTTGAAAACTGAACGACCTTTAATAACAGATCCACTGCTTAACCTAAAAGAGTCAAATTTCTTAAATTGTCATTAAGTTGACTCTGACTTTATAATTGTCAGAGAAATTGCTGCTACACTAGTCATAATTGAACCTTGACAAACATATAGACTACCAACCTTTTGACCTCTCATCAAAACAAGAGCTTCATGGGATACCTTAATGTGCCTTGAATCGATAATGATTCTAAACTTTTTCGAGTCCAACATACCCAAGGAGATAAGGTTTTTCTCTACATTAGGCACATGCTTGACACCCAATAGTGTCCATATAATTCCGTCGTGCATCCTAATCTGAATAGTACCAATACCAATTATCTTACTGAGTGAACTATTCCCCATACACAACTCTACCTTCAACTAAACTATATGTGGAGTACCAGTCCCTATATAGGGATACATGTGGAAAGAACACCTTGAATTCAGGATCCACTTGGACATAAACTGAGACCTTTAGGTCGTAGAGACCAACAACCAATCATCACCCTTGTCTTTGATTATATTAGCATCAGTTGCTTCATCCTCATTGCTCTTAGTAGCCCTCCTGTTCTTATTTTGGAGTTTGTAACAATTTACCTTAATGTTACCTTCCTTCTTGCAGTAGCCACATATCTTTTTCTCGATTCCTCATGATACACCCCAAAATCGGGCTAGAAGTTTTAAGGATAAAATTGGGATTTTAACTCTAGTTAGCTTAGGAATCTCGTTAGCATAGTATCTGGAAATGTTTTTGTCTATGGCATTTTTGAAATTAAAACAATTTTTGAAAATGATGTTTAAAAGGCTTTCAATTTTGAAATAAGGACTGATTTTTAAAAGGGTCTAAATTATGAATTTTTAAAAGGTAATTAAACCAAAATTTAAATTTCACCCTATTTTCCCCCTTCATCTTTATAAAACTCACGTTAGTCTCTTCTCTATATTTTTGTTTTGTCGTCCACTGCATTCCAAAGCTCCTCTCTTTCAATTTTGATTCCAAAACTTAATTGCTTATATTTTTATCATTCCCCTAGCCATAAATCTCCATAGTATTTCAAGAAAAACATCCAAGAATACCATAGATTTTTCCATTGTTAAATGTTTAGGTCTTTTGGGTTTTTGATCAAGCGTATAGTTTTTCAATCAAACGTTAGGTTTTTCGTCATCTAAGGTAATGATTTGATTCATTATTAGTTATTGATGTTATTTGATTCTTTAAATTGAGTTTTAGCCATTATATCGCATGTTTTAAATAAAAATTGAAAATTAGGTTGTTAATGGTGGATATCGAGATTTTAGGTAAAAATATGGTTTCAAAGTGTTTTTAATTAATTTTTACATGATTAGAAAATTTCTAAACTTACTTTAAAGTTTCGTTGAAGATTTCCAACGTTTTAATAAATTTTTGTGAAAATTGCCATAAACATGTTGAAAATTTCAATACCATGAATTGGGTAGTTTTGATTAGTTTAAAAGTTGAGAATCAGTTACAGGTGAATAATTGGTGAACACAATCAATTTTAGGCAAAAAAAATTAAGTATAGATCGAGATATTTGAGTTTCAAGTTTGTTACTCGAAATTTCAATTTCATGAGGAATATAACTTAAGCTTGCATTTTTAGTCGATTTTGGTGAGTCTTTGGCTGAATGTTAATTATGTTTATTATGTGACTTAATTTGGTGACATCGCCAGATTCAACCATAACGTCCAGGCTGGATTTGGGGTGTTACATTTAGTGGTATCGGAGCTAGGTTACAAAACTCGGCTGTGGATTTAGGTTTTAAAACTTGGTTTTTAAACCACTGATTTCTGAATAATTTGAAACATTTTTACTAAATGTGTGGTACACTGAGTCTCTAGCCCCAATCTTGTGAAACACCGGCTTCACTTGTGACTGAGACTGGGTCTCATGATCGAGCGGCTAGGGACGACGCACTGTCCCAAGCTATGTTAAAGATTCTAGAGAGGGTCACTGGGCCAAATACTGGAGCTAGAGGCCGCGGGTTGGTTACAAAATGACTCCGATCTAACGGAGTTGAGCTTTTCAGCGGTATTACTGGAGTTTCCCCTAATGTTGCTGAGTACTAGATAGAGGCCACAGAGACAATTATGGACGACCTAAACTGAACCCCTGAGCAAAAATTAAAGGGTGTTGTATCGTTGCTACGAGATGAGGCATATCAGTGGTGGCTCACTGTTAAGGAGGGCACTCAGCGCTATCGACTGACCTGGGAGTTCTTTAAGATCGCTTTTCAGGGAAAGTATGTGGGTGCCGGATATGTGGATGCCCGTAGGAGAGAGTTCTTGAATCTAACTTAGGGGGACAGATCAGTGGCCGAGTATGAGGCTGAGTTTTTATGACTGAGCCGCTATGCGCATGGTATGGTGGTGACTGAGTACGAGTGATGTGTTCGCTTCGAGAATGGTCTCAGGGATAATTTGAGGGTTCTGATAACTTTACAGAGGGAGCGAGATTTTGCTGCACTGGTTGATAAGGCGAAGATCGTAGAGGAAGTGAAATGCACTGAGCGCCAGAACCGTGATAGAGAGAGGCAGGAATAAGAGGGATTTGAAGCCTTCGAGTTCTGTTCAGAAGCCTAAGAAAAAGGCCGGAGTTGATGGGCAGATCAAAGTTAGGGCTCCTACTGCTGCTACTGGACAGCCGCTGTGTACTGATTGTGGTAGTCGCCATCAGGGCGAGTATTGGAAAAGAACTGGGGCATGTTTGAGGTGCAGTTCTTTAGAGTACCGTATTAGAGAGTGTCTATGGAGGTCCGATTAGATACAAGCTTCGGGCATTGGTATTTGACCACCATCGAGAGCAGTTCTGCAGCCACCGAGAGGCCATGGCCAGGCTAGAGATGGTAATGGTTTGGGCCATGGTCAGATAGCACCGTGCAGAGGTGTTGGACATCCTGAGGCGAGGCAGCCGGCTCTAGTTTATGCTAGACGCCACCAAAAGGATGGTGATGCTCCGGATGTTATTACGGGTACGTTATTTATTTATAATGTACCTTATACTACACTGATAAATATAGGATCCACTCACTCCTATATAGCTTGTATCGTATCTAAAAACGTGGGTATACTGGTTGAGAGCACTATGAGTGAGGTCACTATACTGAGTCCGTTGGGGCAGTCAATAAGGGTTAACAAACTATATAGAGATGTTCCTCTAGAGGTTCAATGAGTTATCTTTTTAGATGATTTGATGGAATTGCCTTTTGGGAAATTTGATCTGATACTGGGAATGGACTGGTTGGTTAAACATCGAGTGAACTTAGATTTTTCTACAAAAAGGGTTATACTGAGAACTACAGAAGACAGCGAGGTATTCATAATTGCGAAGCACCAGAACTACTTATCGAATGTGATTTCAGCATTAAGGGCCCAAAAGTTGGTTCGTAAGGGATGTGAGGCTTATCTGGCTTACATCAGTGTTTCAGATTCTAGGGATTCTTCGGTTAAGAATATCAGGACGGTTAAGGAGTTTCTAGACGCTTTTCCTGAAGAGCTACCTGGGTTACCTCCGAATCGTGAAGTAGAGTTTGGGATTGAGTGTAACACCCCAACCCGAGACCGTCACCGGAGTCGAATACGAGGTGTTGACAGACTTTTAAAAAATTTTTCCAGACACTGCCCAGTCTGAGTACTAGTCGCTTCAAAAATCATATCTCGAGTTTCACAACTCGAAAATCAGTTTTGTGATTTTTCCCTGAAACTAGACTCATGTCCCCACCTATATATTTTTTTCTAGAATTTTTGGTCGGGCCAATTAGTACAGTTTATTAGTCAAAGTCTCTCATGTTACAGGGGTCGACTACACTGACCTTTTCCCATTACGACTGGGATATCTCTCTGCACAGGGCTTCAATACTAATGCCGTTTGTTTCTATGGAAACTAGACTCAGAGAGGAATCCATACATATATGGTATGACCCCTAATTATCTCTGGTCAATTTATAGTGAATTTCCAAAGGCGGAACAGTGAATCCAGAAACTGTTCTGGCCCTGTTCCACAAGAACCCGAATATCTCTTCCTGTACTGTTCCTATAATTGTTTCGTTACTTCCATATGAAAGTAGATTCATCAAGGTTCGATTACATAATTTATTCACTATTTAATTCCACTCCTACGAATTTATGTGATTTTTCAATTCTACACCACTGTTGCTGTCAAAATCTGTTTTCAAGATAAACTTTACCTATTTTGTGGTTACCATGGACCAACTAGGGTTTTGCCATACATAGGTCCACATGTGATCATATTTAGCCATTCCAATGGCTGATCATTAGCCCAACACTTCCATTTCAATCCATAGTCACATCGTGAAACCATATATATACATACATAAACACAAATGGTCTAATGCCATACTCCACATCTACAAGCCATTTTCGCATGGCTTTACACACATACATCACAAAAGAACTTAAACAACAGGGGGTAGTCCTATACATGCCATATCCAGAGTTCAACTAAAAGAGTACCAAAAGAGCTTGATAGTGTAGATGACTTCGACTTCGCTGATCCCGAATCCGATAGCTAACGAACAAAATCTATAAAACAGAGAGCCAAAGCAACCGGGTAAGCATTTTAAGCTTAGTAAGTCTCAAGTAATGAAATCGGCTTTAACTACAGTATTACATTCACATAGCTAACTAAGTCACTTTAATAACACACATTTTCATAATCATACTTCATCAACATATATACACAAGATATCAACCTTTCTAAAAGCCGAAAATTCGTTAGCCGATCACACGAATACTATTTAAAATGAATCGACTTTTCCAATGCACATGCAAACATACCGTATCGTTCGGGTTGGTCGAGCATATTTATTAAATTAGTTACAGCACAAAACGCTCACATTCAAACCCAAGTTTCTTCGGTATTTAACCGAATACAGCCGCAAACATATTTGCCTTCGGGTCTTAACCCGGACATATGAACTCGCATAATTGCCTTCGGGTCTTAGCCCGGATATATCATCCCGCATAATTGCCTTCGGGTCATAGCCCGGATATATCAACTCGCATAATTGCCTTCGGGTCTTAGCCCGGATATATCAACTCGCATAATTGCCTTCGGGTCTTAGCCCGGATATGTCAACTCGCATAATTGCCTTCGGGTCATAACCCGGATATATCAACTCGCATAATTGCCTTCGGGTCTTAGCCCGGATATGTCAACTCGCATAATTGCCTTCGGGTCATAGCCCGGATATATCAACTCGCATAATTGCCTTCGGGTCTTAGCCCGGATATATCAACTCGCATAATTGCCTTCGGGTCTTAGCCCGGATATATTCCAATGTTCATGCACACATATGTCAATAATCATAACACATCCATATCATTTCTTCGTTACTAAGGCTCAAACACAAAACATTTATTAAACCTTTCAAATTTCGGCTCAGTAGCCGCACACAAAGAGCATAATTCCAATTGGCTTTATAACATAGTCTCTAAGCACATTCGACTATCCGTCATAGTATGACTATTCATTTCAATATAATTCAAGTAGGGTCATTACTCGAAGACTTACCTCAAATGTCGTCGAACGACTTCAACGGCTATTCAATTACTTTTTCCTTCCCTTTATCGGATCTAGTTCCCCTTTGCTCTTGAGCTTAAGTTCAACAAAATTTAAAATAGTCATTAATCGACTATTCAAGTATTACTTTCAGAATAATATTATATATATTGATCCGACTTTCACACACATAGATTATAGCAAGCTTTATATTAATCAATAAATAATTCATCGGCAAACTTTCATTAATGTTTACAACAAAATCACATATTCACTACGAGCTGTTTTCCTGAGCAGTAGTTACTAAATTACTTATAACTGGAGCTACTAAACTCCAAATCACTTGCCGTTAATTTTCCCTGAATATAGACTCGTATATCTTCCATCCATAAAATTTTCAGAATTTTAGGCTTGGCCAATCAATACCAGATTTTCTTAAAGTTTCCCCTGTTCACTGTTTGACTATTCTGACCACTCTTCACTACGAATCCAATTTCTCACTTTACAGAATTCAAAATGTGTTGTATTTGATCTCATTAGAAACTAGACTCATTAAGGAGTCTAAGCATATAAATTTTATCTTATAATCATTTTTGTACAATTTATAATGATTTTCTAAAAACAGAACAGGGAATCCAGCAGTCATTATGACTCAGCCCCACAATGCTTCAAATATCTCAAGATCGGTAACTCTTTTGTTTTTATAGTTTCTTTTGTAAGAAAATAGACTCTTCAAGCTTTAATGACATAATTCACTCAGCTTCTAATTCAACTCCTATAATTTATGGCGATTTTCCAAAATCACCTTACTGCTGCTGTCCCCAAACAGATTATCACCAAATCAAATACTAACATTAGCATTTCACCTTAATAGCTAGCTTACCAAGTCTTGATTTAACATATAATTCACACATATCACATTCAGCTATATATATATACATTTATCATATTATTATTAACAAAGTATGCTCATGACAAATTTACTCCCAATCGCATCTCAAAATTCATCAAGCTTAGAACACATTTACTAATTAAATTCGGTAGTTTAATCACTTTACTAACCACTTATACATATAATTCCATTCAACATTATAACCCATTATCACTCATTTAGCCGATTATAGAGAATTAAACATAATATCTCTAGGATATACTCTACATGGCCGAATACACTACATTAATTTCCAACATTACCTAGGTAATTACCTATAGGTTCTTATACCTTAATTCACACATTTAGCCTTTAATGCTATTGATCGATCCTTTGGTCCTAACAAGAACCAATTAACATGCAAGGAACCTAATCATAGAGGAAGAAATTTACATTCTAAATAGGCTCAATCTTTGACCAAATGTACTAGGCTCCTCTAAGCCACTCATCCAAAAATCTTTACCCCATTCTAGTCACTCTCCCATTGTTCCATCCTTGCAAAGCCTATAGTTCACTCGGCCACTCACCACAACCTATCGAAACTTCATTTCAAACTCATTAGCCGAATATACATATACTTATAATAAGCACATATAACATCTTCTTCAAGACACATTCGGCTATGGCATAATTTCCTTATAAAACCCAATTATCAATCCACCTTAACCGAAACTTAACTCATACAAAACCTATCTTCAAACCATAAAATAGGTAGAAGTTAAACTAATCATCCAAATGGTGCATAAGTTTTCCAAGAATGACATTGAACTTACCTTACTTTAGGTATCCCCTTAGCCGAATTTCTTCCCCAAAGGCTTTTCTTCCTCTTCTTTCTCTAGTTACGGCAATGGAGGAGAAAACATAGGCTAACTTTGGTTTCTCCTCCCACTAACTTGTATTTTATTAACCTTATTCATTATTTCATTTTGTAACATAAACTATTAGCATAAAATAGTTATAATATTATTTAATCCATAACATGGCCGGCCACCCTATTTAACTTGGGTAAATTGACATGCAAAACCACTCCTTTCAATGCATGTACTATTAGACCATTGTAAATTAGCCTCTCACTTTCCAACAAAGTTTCATATAAGTCCAATAAAAAAAATTCACATAAAGATGATCAAATTAATGCATGAGACTTTCACACATGCATTTACTCACATCATAAACACAGAATATAACTTTTAATCATTTATAAGACTCGGTTTAGCAGTCCCGAAACCACTTCCCGACTAGGGTCAGTTTTGGGCTGTCACAACTCTCCCCCACTTAAGAAATTTTCGTCCCCGAAAATCTTACCGGTGAATAGGTTTGGGTATCGTTCTTTCATCGAGCTCTCAGTTTCCCAAGTAGCTTCCTCGATCCCGTGTTTGAGCCATAACACCTTAACTAACGGAACCCTTCTGTTTCGCAACTCTTTACTTCACGAGCTAGGATACGAATCGGTTCTTCTTCATAACTCAAGTCAGATTGAATTTCAACTTCCGAGGGATTAATCACATGTGACGGATCGGATCTATAACGTCGTAGCATCGAAACATGAAAAACATTGTGAATCCTTTCAAGTTCAGGGGGTAAAATCAATCTATATGCCACTGAACCAATTCTTTCGGATATTTCATACGGCCCAATGAATCTTGGGCTCAACTTGCCCTTACGGCCGAACCTGAGTATCTTTTTCCAAGGTGAAACCTTAAGGAACACTCTGTCTCCCACCTGATACTCGATGTCTTTTCGTTTCAAATCTGCGTACGACTTCTGACGATCCGTGGCTACTTTCAGACTTTCACGGATTACCTTTACTTTCTGTTCAGCATCTTTAATCAAATCAACTCCGAAAATTTTACTTTCACCGAGCTCGGTCCAAAACAATGGTGTGCGGCATTTACGACCGTACAAAGCCTCGTAGGGTGCCATCTTAATACTTGATTGAAAACTATTGTTGTAAGCGAATTCAATCAAAGGTAAGTACCGTTCCCATGAACTACTGAACTCGAGGATGCAACATCTCAACATATCCTCAAGTATCTGAATTATCCGCTCGGATTGACCATCGGTTTGTGGATGAAAAGCGGTGCTAAAATGCAGCTTGGTACCCAAAGCTTCTTGCAACTTCTTCCAAAATCGCGAGGTGAATCTCGGATCTCTATCCGACACAATAGAAATCGGTACCCCATGTAATCTCACAATCTGAGAAACATACAATTCAGCTAGTTTATCCAATGAAAATCCGTATGCACGGGGATGAAATGAGCCGACTTAGTCAGTCTATCACAATAACCCATATCGCATCCTTCTTACTTGCTGACAAAGGCAGTCCGGACACAAAGTCCATTGTGACTCGATCCCATTTCCACTCGGGTATCATGATCGGCTGGAGTAATCCCGAAGGCACTTGATGTTCCGCTTTCACTTGTTGACATATTAAACATCTCGAAACAAAGTCAGAGATGTCCCGTTTCATACCATGCCACCAAAATTGACGTTTCAAATCGTTGTACATTTTCGTACTCCCCGGGTGAACTGACATTCGGCTACAATGGGCTTCGTTCAGAATCATCGAAATGAGTTCCGAATTCCTTGGAACACACAAACGATTTCTGTACCTCAAACAATCATCATCATCAATTTGAAACTCCGATTCCTCGTTCGGAAAACACTCAGCCCGTTTTGCAACCAATTCATCATCAACTTTCTGAGCTTCACGAATTTGGTGAGTCAATAATGGTTTAGCTTTTAATTCAGCTACTAACACACTGTCTGGTAGAATAGACAAATGCACGTTCATCGCTCGTAAAGCAAACAATGACTTCCGGCTTAAGGCGTCCGCAACCACGTTAGCCTTTCCCGGGTGGTAACAATGACAAGCTCGTAATCTTTCAACAACTCAAGCCAACGTCTTTGTCGCAGATTCAAGTCTCGTTGAGTCATCAAATATTTGAGACTTTTGTGATCCGAAAATACATGGCACTTCTCACCAAACAGATAATGTCGCCATATTTTTAAAGCAAACACGATGGCAGCTAGTTCGAGATCATGGGTCGGATAATTCCTCTCGTGTGGCTTCAATTGTCTCGACGCATAGGCCACGACTCGACCTTCTTGCATCAATACGCAACCCAACCCAAGTAGGGATGCGTCACTATAGATGACAAACTCTTTACCCGATTCGGGTTGCACCAAAATTGGAGCTTCAGCCAAATGAGTTTTCAGTTGGTCGAACTTTCTGACATTTCTCCGTCCACTCGAACTTAACATCCTTTTGAAGTAGCTTCGTCATTGGTGTGGCTATCATCGAGAAACCTTTCACAAATCGTCGGTAATAACCGGCGAGCCCCAAAAAGCTCCGAACTTCAGTAACATTTCTCGGAGGTTTCCAGTCAAGTATGGCTGAAATTTTGTTCGGGTCAACTCGAATACCCGACGCGGATACCACATGACCCAAGAAGCTAACCTCTCTTAACCAGAACTCACACTTACTGAACTTAGCATATAACTGCTTATCCCGTAAATTTGCAACACTAGTCTCAGGTGCTCAGCATGTTCGGTCTCATCTCTTGAATAGACCAAGATGTCATCATGAACACAACTACGAACCGATCCAAATATGGTCTGAAGATCCGATTCATCAAATCCATAAATATGCCGGGCATTAGTGAGCCCAAACGGCATCACTAAGAATTCGTAGTGACCGTACCTCGTTCTGAAAGCAGTTTTGGGTACGTTGATCTCGAATCCGCAACTGATAATAACCCGATCTCAATCTATTTTGAGAACACTGAGGCCCTTTAGTTGATCAAACAAATCATCGATACGCGGTAGTGGGTATTTATTCTTTATCGTCACTTTATTCAGTTGACGATAGTCAATGCACAACCTCATGGTTCCGTCCTTCTTTTTCACGACAATACTGGTGCACCCCAAGGTGAGAAACTTGGCCGACGAAACCTCTATCCGTCAATTCTTGCAGCTGAGCTTTCAACTCTTTTAACTCAGTTGGTGCCATACGATACGGAGCTATCGAAATCGGCGTAGTCCCAGGTACAAGCTCAATACCAAACTCTACCTCCCGAACAGGTGGTAAACCCGGTAATCTTCCGGAAAAACATCCGGGTATTCACAAACCACCGGCACAGATTCGGGTTTCTTTTCTAATTCTTTGTCATCAAGCACATATGCAAGGTATGCTTCGCACCCTTTTCTCACATATTTCTGTGCCAACATTGCTGATATTACAGCTGGTATCCCCTCCAAGTCCGCGGACTCAATTCGGACTACTTCGTTATTTGCGCACCTCAAATCAATAGTCTTGCTCTTGGCAATCACAATCGCATCATGCACGGTCAACCAATCCAACCCAAGGATAACATCAAATTCATCAAACGGCAAAAGCATCAAGTCCGCTGGAAAACAGGAACCTCGAATTGCTAGGGACATTCTTACACACTTTGTCGACAAGTACATAACGACCCAAGGGATTGACACCCGAATTACAACTCAGTAGACTCATAGGTAAAGTCTTACTGGATGCTAAGGTTTCACATATGTAAGAATGAGTAGAACCGGGGTCAATCAAAGCAATTACATTAGTATCAAAGAGAGTAAAAGTACCGGTAATAACATCAGGCGAAGAAGCATCCTCGCGGGCACGTATAGCATATGCTCTAGCAGGTGCCGAGCCTCGGATCTGGTCGTAGCATCTCTAGATCCTCTCTGACCACCACTAGCATTGCCCATATTTCTAGATGGTCTACCTCGAGCAGTGGTAGCACCCGGTCTCCCACTCTGATTTACATTCTGTTCAGACAGCTCGGGCAATCTTTAATGAAGTGGTCCGCTGATCCGCACTTGTAACAGGAGCGGTCATGGAATCTACAGCTCCCAAATGCCATTACCGCAATGTCGACATTCCGTCGGCCTCGACGTTCATTCCCAACACTGGCGACTGAAGTGCCTCGTGTACCCACAGGGGGTCGATCACGATCTCGTCTAAAAAGGCCCGAAGTGCTTTTAGACCGGCCCACATCATCTCGAAATTTCTTCGATGCCTGTTGATGAGACTTTCCCGAGAATCTTTTACGAAACTCCCGGTTCCACATCAACTTTTTGTTTTCCTTTCTAAGCTCTCGGCTTTACAAGCTCGCTCGACAAGTACTACGAACTCTCGTATCTCAAGAATGCAAGAACATTTTTATATTTCATTCAGCCATCTTCGAAGCGTTTACACATAACAGCCTCGGACGAAACATTCCGGCTATC